>NC_133330.1:337368354-337403727 GCF_042186555.1 Aquarana catesbeiana | reverse complement strand
TGTAGAAGAAATAGAATACTGAAGGCTTTACTATGCAACAGACTGATTGGTTGGATGGATTTTTGACTCCTTTAGTCTCTACTACACGCTCTATACTACTATACTGTATAGCAGCATATAAAAGACACACACACACACACACAAGACACACACACACACACAAGACACACACACACACACACACCAGACACACACACACACACACACACCAGACACACACACACACACACACACCAGACACACACACACACACACACACCAGACACACACACACACACACACACACACAAGACACACACACACATAAGACACACACACACACACATAAGACACACACACACACACATAAGACACACACACACACAAGACACACACACATAAGACACACACACACACACATAAGACACACACACACATAAGACACACACACACACACACATAAGACACACACACACATAAGACACACACACACATAAGACACACATAAGACACACACACACACACACATAAGACACACACTCAGACTGTGACCTGGCTCACCTAAATGGTCAGAGTCCATGCTGCCATGACTGGACACGAAGCTCTGCACACGACTGGGACGCTGGCGGGATCCTGCTAGGAAGAAAAGGAACAAAGCTATATAAAATATAGACATACAAAGTAGCAAAGCCAAAAACCTAAGTATATGTGTTAGAAATGAAAGGCTAAGGCCCCTTTCACACTTGTGCGACTTGTCCTGCGACTTGGGACTGCAAAGTCGCATGACAAGTCGTTCCCCATAACTTCCAATGATAACCATTCATATATGTGCGACTCCAATTCGTGCCGACTTCAAAGTAGTCCCTGCACTACTTTGGTATGCCTTTCATGCGGGTTGAGGACCACAGACCTCAAGTTTACACGGGCATTCCCTGAAATGGCGGCAAAAATCGCAAAATCATGGTAAAATCGTTCCCTTTTGAGATATGTAACATGTTCCTCCTGTAAGGGCCAGTTCACACCAGATGCAGTTCCGTGCGTTTTTTTTTCTGCACAAAATGCATGCATAGTGTTTTCCATGTATTCCAATGGCTCTAGTCCAAGCCATGCAGTCAGTTTCTGGTCAGATGAAGAAACAATGTTTCTTTTAATATTAATGTTTCAGCGGCGGAGCAATGTTGTTAATAAACATTGCCGGCTGCTTATTTTTTTTTTGGCAACTCCAATTACAGGACTTATTTAACACTTCAGCTGTCAACAGAGGAGACCCCACTGACAGCTCAAAAGAACCGATCCTGAAAGTATCGCTTTTAAGTATTGGTGCATTTACCGATACTTGTACAAATACTCGGTATCGGCACCAATACTAGTATCGGCACCACCCTAGTCTGCAGGATCCTGACATTGCACCCGTGATCTGCTGATCCTGAGTGCAATGCTTTACAGGCTCCAGAGTATTAAAAAGAAAAAAAATTAAATGCACATTTTTTTTCCTGCACCTTTTATTATTTTTTTCATAAAAAGGTGAATTTATCCTTTAACACAGCAGAATCTACAAATCTTTTTATGAGACATCGCAATCATGTGACTTACAGCCGCATTAAACCAAAAATGTCATATACTACAGCTTAGCAATCTTTAGATGTGGTGGCTGCGGGTTGAATTTCCAAAGAATTTTCTTTCGAAATCTCATCTAATGCTGGCCATACACTATACGAAAAATCAGCCGAACCCATTTTCCAAAAATGAACATTCAGAAGTGAGAGCAAACGATATCGCCATCATGTAACGACCGATAAATCGTCCAGTGGACATAAATGAATGCATTTTTTGTTTGTTTATTACATATACTTAGTGCAGACAGTTCGGACGGGAAACACATGACCCTTTCAATTTATCGTTTGTTCGGCAGAAAATTTCCAAACTTGTTCTTTGTTTTTTCGGCTCAAAAACGTCCCAACCGATTATCGATTTTGTGCCCATTAACTGCCCGAAAAACGAACAAACTGGCCAGACGACCGAATTTCGGACGATTTTTCCTATAGTGTATGGCCAGCATTAGAATTTTCGTCCGGATTTCGCACCATTGGAGGGCTGCAACAACAGCCGACTTTCGTGCGGCCATCGAATTCGAGTAAATCGGGCCTAAAGTCTTCTTTATTTGGGCCCCCCCCCCCATCTGTTTTCACATGGTGATCTGGCCAGTTACACAACCTCCTGTATTAGAGACCCCCACTCTGGATGAAGGCACACAGGGGGCACCTTTGGATGGCAGAATTGTCAGTCTTGAGGGGGGGGGTGAGTGTTAGATGTACTAGCAGATTTAGATACACTAACAAATTGAAGCCAAACTCCAACTCAGGCTGCAATTACAGCAACTGTTTTTTTTTTTGTGTGTTTTTTTTCCTCCCTTTTGGGATAAAGGTTTAACAAGAATAAATAAAAGCTGATCATTGTAAGCACCCCTATATCAGGGGTAAATGGTTTGCCTCAACCCAGCAGCTGCTACATTTGGAGGAGAGCTTGTTCTTTATAAAAAAGCAACAGACTTACTGGCCAGAACACCAGATGAAAATGGAAAGAAAACCTAAAAAAAAAAAAAAAAAAAAAAAAAAGAAAAAGGAAAACTAAATGCAGCCACCCCTTCTAAATAATTGGTAAGCAGGAATATAATAAATGTTTGCTTTTGGGTTTAATACAACTTTACAGCTTCACTCCGAATGTGTTACTTTAAATGCTTCCGGACCAGCCGCCGCAGATATACTGCGGCAGGTTGGCTCCCCTGCGCGAAACCACGTAGCTATACATCGTCTCGCGGGGTCCGGATAGCAGCCGTGCGTGCGCGCCCGCTGCACGGCGGGGGTGCCGATGCCCGTGGCCGACGGTCGCAATGAACGCTGGCCACAAGCGATCGTGACCAGGAGAGTCAGAACAGGGACACGAGTGTATCCAAACGCACACTTCCCTGTTCTGACAGGAGTGACAGATCGTGTGTTCCTATTAGCTAGGAACAACGATCCGTCATCTCCTCTAGGTCAGTCCCCTCCCCCTTCAGTTAGAATCACCTCGCAGGCAACACACTTAACCCCTTGATCGCCCCCTAGTGTTAACCCCTTCACTGCCAGTGACATTTTTACAGTAATCAATGCATTTTTAATCGCACTGATGGCTGTATAAATGGGCCCAAAAATGTGTTAAAATTGTCCGATGTGTCCGCCATAGTGTCGCAGTCATGATAAAAATCGCAGATCGCTGCCATTACTAGTAAAAAAATAAAAAACTGATAATAAAAATGCTATAAATCTATCCCCTATTTTGTAGACGCTATAACTCAATATACAGTAATGAGCAGGGCCCTCTGATTCCTCCTGTATTGAATTGTATTGTACTTGTACTGTCCTCCCTAATGTTGTAAAGCGCTGCGTAAACTGTTGGCACTATATAAATCTTGTATAATAATAATAATAATAATAATAATAATATACGCTTATTGCGATTTTTTTTTTTAACCAAAAATATGTAGAAGAATATATATATCGGCCTAAACTGAGAAAAAAAGTAGCTTTTTTAAAAATAAAAAAATGGGGATATTTATTACAGCAAAAAGTACAAAATATTGTGTTTTTTTCAAAATTGTTGCTCTTTTTTTTGTTTATAGCGAAAAAAATAAAAAACCGCAGGGGCCATCAAATACCACCAAAAGAAAGCCATTTGTGGGGAAAAAAAAAGGACGTCAATTTTGTTTGGGTACAGCATCGCACGACCGCGCAATTGTCAGTTAAAGCGACGCAGCGCCGAATCGCAAAAAAACGCTCTGGTCAGGAAGGGGGTAAAATCTTCCGGGGATGAAGTGGTTAAATAGTTCAAGCTGACCCAAACAAACTCTTTTTTCCCTCCCCCAGGATACGTGTTGCTGTCAGTGCTGTATAAACTTTACGGAACATCATCAGCTACACACAGCATACAGGACTGTGTTCTGGCAGCCATGCGCACCATTGTTTTCTGGGCAGTACTACGGGTACAAACAACAACAAACATACGCATATGGGGTATCACTGCAATCATCAGGCACAGGAGAATTTAATTTGTGTTATTCTTTGGCGGTAGGTTATGGTAGTAGCAATAAATATACAGCTAAATTGAAAAAAAAGGATTTTTTTTTATTATTATTATTTTGGGCCAGTTTTCCTTTGATAAAAAAAAAAAAAAAAAAAAAAAAATCAGGAGATATCCATAACTATTTACCACCAAACGAAAGCCCAATTTGTCCTGAAAAAAAAACGCAGTATAATCCACGTAGATGCACAGTGTAGATATGTACGGTTTTACTAACACATTTACTAAGCAAAATTGTGCTTAGGCATTTAGATGTGTTTTCCCCTTAGACACGAAGGGGGTTAAGAAGCTGGCAGAGGAGGGGGCGTGGCCAAGATGGCGATCTGAGAGGAAGCAGGTCTTAGAGCTCTGCTGGAGATCCGTTATTCTATCCTATCTCCTGGCTGTTTTTCTCATCACAAAGCAGTTCGACCAGCTCCGGATGCCATACAAAACAAGGCACAGGGGGAAGAAGCTTCGTTTTCCACCGGGCGAGGAAGTAACAGCCCCGCAAGTGTCTCCCCACGTGCAAACATCCCCTGGACGTGCAAGGAACATGGCGTCCCAGACGGACATGGAGGAGCAGTCGGATGTGCAGCGACTTGGTTTTCAGGAGGTGATGGCCGCGATAGCTACATGCCAAACTGCCCTGACTAATAAAATTGAGGCTGTACAACTTGATGTTAGCCTCATCCGACAGGACTTTGACAAGCTCCGTGCTCGGGTGTCGGAAGCGGAGCAGCGTGTGGGGCTGACGGAAGACACAGTCACAGAGCACACAGCGTCGATCCGAACCTTACAAACGAAGGTCAGAGTGCTGGAATACAAGGTCGACGACACAGAGAATAGGAACAGGAGGAATAACCTCCGCCTCGTGGGTATGCCGGAGGGTGCGGAGGGGAAAAATCCCACGATCTTTGTTGAAGAGGTTCTGAGAGAATTACTGCCGGCGGCGCAGCTTTCGCCTTACTTCACGGTAGAACGCGCTCACAGGATCCCTCCAGTCCCGGGACCACCAGGATCTAACCCCCGCACTCTAATCTTTCGGTTACTTAATTTTAGGGAGGACGAGATACTCTGTGCAGCTCGCAGAGCGGGCGAGTTCAAATATCAGAATGCCACCCTGATGTTTTTTCCTGACTTCTCACTGGAAACACAAAAATTGCATAGGTCATTTGACCAGATCAAAGTGGGGCTATGGGCGCGAAATATCAAGTATAGTATCTTATTCCCTGCTAAGCTGAGGGTTCAGGATGGTGAAACAGTTAAATTCTTTACCACGCCTCGTGATGCTGCCGTGTGGCTGGATTCTTTACCTCCACACCGTTAAGAGTAACTTTCAAGATCGCCTGCCTTATGCTTAAGCAAGTTACAATACATCTGTGGCCTCGGGTTTTTATTTTCTATTTTTTTCCTTTTGGTTTTTGATACGGCCCAATCGTTGTTTTTTTAAATGGACGGGGACCGGGGCCTGGCACATCCCGGTCATACAAAAGTTTACAGTACTGGAAATTTTCTGTGAAATGTGTTGTGCAGGGGGAAGCAGAGGGGTCACTCCCTTACAAGCCGAATGCCAGTAAATGCACGGTTTCAGCTCAGCCACCCTGTCCTTGAGCAAGGAATTTGGACAATAGAAATGGATCAGTGGTATTTGGGTTAATGTACTTTGGATTGCTGCCACGTGACTGTAACCATTACCCCTGCTCAGCCATGCATAACTTTCAAGCATTCTTGACATATGCTCATGCAAGAAATCTCGCCTCTGCGTTCTTTCATTTTTTTGTTTTTTACCTTTTTTCCTTTTGGTTCTGGACACTGCCTAATAGTTTTTCGTTAAACTGATGGAAATCTATGCTCAGTATGCTAACTGGCCCTACATAAATCCATAGCTCTGACCCTTTTACATGCAACCTGTCATATAGGGGAATGCAGTGGAGACACCCCCTTTCACAGGCCAACTGCCAAGCAATTAGCAGATGCAGTGCATTAATCCTATCACTGTGCAGGAACTGGGTCCTTAAACATGGACTGATGGCAACTACATGCCCGGATGTTTCTTTTTTTTTTGCAGGGACAAACTGTGGTGTGTACCTCAATGGCTAAGCTGAGCGATACCCCGGGACCGCTATTGGAGTAGTATAGACTTCACCAATAAAATACTCTCCTTATGGATTGGAGGTACTACATAATATGGATGACCTGCTCGGCCCTGCGCCCTTCTCAAGTCAGGACGGGGAGGTTGGCCCCCCTGGTGCTGAAAGTATCGGCTGTCGGGGGGGGAGTGGTTCCCCGATACAAATGTCCGGGGTCTGCTGAGCTACGGTAACCCAGGAACTAGAATACTCTGATTCCAGTAATGACTCATGTGACAACCCATAGGTTTAGTTGTACTAGGAGGCACATTGTGGGTATTAGTCCGGTTACTGCTACTGAGGGCAGGTGTACCTGCGATTATCGGGATGGCATACCTTACTGTGCCCGAAGTTCATGTATATGTTAATGGTTAATTTTTATTATTTTATGAAGATCGTTTAGTAACTAAGATATGTACCCCTGGGTTTCCCAGGAGATAAGCTATGCAATATGATCCAGCAACTCTGTTGCCTTGTCAGGTAACACTCCACGCTACAAGTGCTCGCCCTCTTGTAAGTTAAGATGTTGGGGGTTCAGGGTATGAAACATCCTCGGTTCTGGAGGGGGATGTGGGGAGGGGGGGGGGAAGGGAATATCTGCCGTTGCAGAATGTTAAAGTTGCTAAGTTTCTCAGTTCTAAAAAGGAGTGGCTCAATTGTGGGTGGAGTGGTACTGATTCACACATACATTATATGCACGTAAACAACTCATACAAAGCCTCCTTAGGCGTAAGGGGGGCAGTGAGATTGATCAAATGTTTATATATTGGGGGTTGGTTGGGGGGAGGGTGGGACGTGCGGATCCTGCTTACACAGTTGCATATGAGAGGTGATGGCTGAGCTATCTATTATATCCTGGAATGTCCGGGGATTAAACTCAGCCACAAAAAGGACGCTGGTTTTTAAATACCTGCAAAAGTACAACCCCTGTATACTTCAGGAGACCCATTTGATAGGCAGGCGTGTCTTGGGACTCCAGAGGGCATGGGTGGGAGTTCATCACCACTCTACCTACTCAAACTATGCAAGGGGTGTGAGCATTTTGATCCGCAGGTCCCTACCTCTGCAGATTTTGGATGTTAAGACTGACCCGGGGGGCAGATGTGTTATTATTAATGCTTCACTCTATGATAGAGGAATGGTGCTGGTAGGTCTATATCTTCCACCTCCGGCTGAGGCACAATTGCTAAATGACATCATGCAATTGGTAATGGGATTCAATGTACCAGAAGTTTTTATTTTTGGCGGCTTTAATATGGTTCCATCACAGGATCTGGACAGACTACACATGGTGACCCGCACTACATCGGCCCTGGGGGGATGGGCTGACACGTTTGCGCTGACGTGTGGCGTCACTTTCACCCAAATAAGAGAGAATACACGTGTCACTCGACATCATATCGGGCACTCTCACGCATAGATCTTGTATATGCATCACCTGGGGCATTGCGTTGGGTAGGGGCAGTGGAACATTTGCCCCGTGGCATTTCAGACCATGCCCCTGTATGCCTTAAAATTTCACTGATTAAATCTCCGGGGCCTAAATTGTGGCGTCTGTCCGGATTCTGGGCTAAAGACGATAGAGTCCAGGAAACGATGGTGGAAAATATCTATAACTATTGGAATGAAAATGGGGAGTCTGCTCATGCTAATGTGTTATGGGACGCATTTAAATCTAAGATGAGAGGGGACTATATTGCCCGTATATCTTTCCTGCAGAAAGAGGCTTCCAAGACTCGGGAGACTTTAGAGGAGAGGGCCGCTAGATGTGAGGCAGAGTATATTCAATCCCCTAACGATAACAACTATTATTCATGGCAGAACACCCTACGTGAGCTCTCCCTACATAATGTTGAGCAGACTAAAAAAATCTATGCTATTCACAAAGCAAAAAATATTTGAATACGGAAATAAAAATGGGCGTCTGTTGGCTTGGCTAACAAAAAATCAGACAGCTTTCACCCACATAGCTAGCATCCGGAATGCCAATGGACAGCTGCTTTCCTGTCCAGAGGACATAAATGCTGAATCAATGAAGTTTTTCAGGGAAGTGTATACCTCTAGAGCTCAGTTCACGCCGTTAGAATTACAGGAATATCTGGATGCAATCCCATTCCTTTCCCTATCAGAGGAACATAGGAATTTATTAGAGGGGGATTTTTCCCTGGAAGAGGTCCAGACTGCAATTGGCAGTTTGCAGAGCGGAAAAACTCCGGGTGCAGACGGCCTCCCCACAGAATTTTATTCACAAAATGCTGAAGTACTCGCCCCCAAGATGAAAGCCCTCTTCTCTGGCCTGGTGGAGACAGGCGCTCTCCCAGAGTCTATGGAAGAAGCTATTATAGTTCTAATACCCAAACCTGGCAAGGACTCACAGGAATGTGCATCCTTCAGACCAATATCTCTACTTAACGTTGATGCAAAAATCCTAGCAAAGATTTTAGCTAATCGATTGTCGTCGGTAATCTCCACCCTAGTTCATGTCGACCAAACAGGGTTTATGCCGGGCAAAGGTACCGACATAAATCTTAGGCGCCTTTTCTTAAATCTGTCCTTCGAGCATGTCACAGCGGGATCTCGGGTGATTGCCTCCCTAGACGCCGAAAAGGCGTTTGACTCTGTAGAAGGGGTGGTATCTTTGGGGGGCGTTACAACACTTTGGGTTTGGCCCCAAATTTATACGCTGGCTGCAGCTACTCTACAGAGCCCCCAAAGCAAGGGTACGTACTAATGACCGAGTGTCAGACTCATTTTCCTTACACAGGGGCACCCGCCAAGGATGTCCCCTAGTTTATTTGCCCTGGCCTTGGAACCCTTAGCGATTTTAATTCGTGAGTCACAGGAGATTAGTGGAATTCGGGTTGGCAACCTAGAGGAGAAAATATCCCTTTATGCGGATGATGCGCTACTTTATCTAAAGGACTCTGGATCGTCGTTGTCTGCCGCCCTGGTGTTATTTGATAAATTTGGTGCATTATCAGGCATCCGCATCAATTGGAATAAATCGGTCCTTTTTTCCCTGGATGGGCAACCCCAAGGCCCACACAATCATACACCACTACAGTGGGTTGAAGAATTTAAATATCTTGGGGTCAGGGTCTCTAGGGATGTCGGCCAATATTATACTCTGAACCTACTCCCATTACTTAGACTCCTACGGGAAAAATGCCAATCTTGGTCCGGACTTCCATTGAATTTATTAGGCCGTATAAATATTCTTAAAATGGTCATTCTACCCAAGTTCAATTATTTTTTCCGGAATAGTCCAATTTGGATACCGCAAGTCTTTTTCCAAGAAATTGACAAATGCATTACTTCCTTTATATGGAATGGTTCTATACCAAGATTGGCAAAGAATACACTGCGTGCACCGACACAACTGGGGGGACTGGCCCTCCCAGATTTCAGGGTTTATTATTGGGCAGCTATGTTGGTTACTGTATACTGGTGGTTTGCGGCGAGTAAATCTAACGCTGTGGTTTGTGTGGAGGCAGCCTGGTTAGGCTCACTACAGGAACTGCAAAACTTGGCGTATAGAGGAGTGGAAGCTTATAAGGATCTCCCTGCCCCAACTAGGGCGACGATAAAGGTCTGGATCGCGGCTAGACGTAGGTTTCTTATAGCGGGTCAATGGTCACCGGTACAGCCTCTCTGGGGAAACCCTAATTTGCCTCATTTTAGATCAATACCAGATCCTCAGGTTTGGGCGAGATTCGGTGTTAAGACTTTAAGGGATATTATGCCTATGGGCACACTGATATCATTTCGCAACTAGCTAGGAAATATGAGTTGCCTGGGTGGATGTTCTTTCGCTATGTTCAGCTGAGACATGCGGCCAGGGCTCAATTCCAAACGCAGCCCATTCTGAAATTTGACCCTGTAGAAAATTTATTGTCCTGCGAAGACCTGAAAAAGCCACTTTCGGCTCTATATGGTATTTTACTACCAATTGATAGCGCTAAAACGGATAGACTCTGGGAACAATGGAAGGCTGATATTCCATCACTAGAGAGGGAGGATTGGGAGGATAGTCTTGAGCAGAGCCCCAAGCTAGTTATAGCTGCAGGAGATAAACTTACAGACCAAATTCCTCCATAGGGTTTACTTCACCCCGGTACGTATGTCTAGAATATATCCTGGTAGAAACCCACAATGTCCCAGATGTTTGACACATCCGGGCACATACATGCACATGTTTTGGAGCTGCCCTATGCTGTCAAGCTTCTGGGCGGAAATTTTTGACCAATTAAACGTCCGCCTTGAGTTGAATGTCCCTATGACGCCTGAATTAGCCTTACTGGGTGTACACGATGATGATCAGCGATCACACCACAGCAAATTGCTAATTTCATATTTGCTCTTCTATGCCAAGAAAGAAATATTGTGTAAATGGACCTCTTCTGTCCCCCCAGATGTAGCTACATGGGAAAACAAAGTAAATGCTGCTCTCCCGATGTATAAGTTGACATACATCAACCGTGGATGCCCATGGAAATTTGACAAAGTCTGGTCATCATGGGCGTCGATTTAGACGGTGGGACAGGGTCAGTAAAGTGGTGGATCTGCTGAGTGGCCCCTGCTTTCTTCTGGTGTTTTCGGTTCTGCTGCCCCCCCCCCCGGGGCCGTGTTCTTTACTGGTCCCTCCCATTCTATGCCCTCTTTCCTGTATTCTCCTCCCTCTATTACTCAGGTAATATAAACCCTGAACAAGGAAATATGAATATATTGAAATTGATAATGGTTCATGGTTTTATTCTTCTTCTCTTCTTAACAATGGTTTGCGATGTATGCTATGTGTGATATACTGATAATACTGTGTCATTTGTACTTTTTGTAACAACGGAATGTGAACATAAAATGTTGTAAAGATTATTTTCTACAATAAAGCACTCCTGGTTATAAAAAAAAAAAAGAAGAAGCTGGCAGAGATTGTGTGATTGCTATAAAGAGAGAGAGAATGGATCTACCTGCACTGCTCATATTTCCAGACTGTACAGACTCGGGCAGACTGACTTCTGATGAGGTTTTAGGTGGGGCGTGGCCTCTGTCACTCAGAGAAGCGTCGGTAGCAGATTTTCCTCCTTGTTCCATCACAGACATCCCCGACATGACTGAGGAGACCTCACTATCCGATACCTCCAGGGCAGTCTGCGCCCATTCCCCAGGATCCTCTGCCCCCGGCTGTAATTAAAGAAAATACATTTTAAAAAAACATGACAGTACCTTAAAGGGGTTGTAAACCCTTGTTTTTTTTCACCTTAATGCATCCTATGAAAAAAACAAAAAAAACAAACATGTCATACTTACCTCCACTGTGCAGTTAGTTTTGTACAGAGTGGCCCCCTAATCATCCTCTTCTTGGGACCCTCAGCGGCGCTGGTGGCTCCTCCCCGCATAGAGTGTCCACGTTGGAGAAGCGCTCTCTTTGGTGGACACCCGTGCGGGCGCGCTCCTGAGTCCCGCATTTGTGTCCATTCACACAGAATGCAGGACTTGGCCCTGCCCCCCGCGTCATTGGATTTGATTGACAGCAGCGGGAGCCAATGGATGCGCTGCTATCAATCTATCCAATCAGGACCCGAGACACCAGCTAGAGCTGGTGTGCTCGTTCCCAGCCGGAGAAAGATCGGGGTTAGGTGAGTAAAACGGGGGGCTGTAGCACCACAGGTTTTTCACCTTAATGCACTAAGATGAAAAACCATGAGGGTTTACAACCCCTTTAAGGTGAAAAAACTTCTGACACTGACCAGCCCCCCCTCCTACCTCCCCGTTTTACTCACTTGAGCCGGTTCCCTCAGCGGAGACGCACTCTACCTCTCTGCCCGTAGTCTCGGCTCGTGATTGGATAGATTGATAGCAGCGCAGTCATTGGCTCCTGCTGCTGTCAATCAAATCCAATGGCGCAGGAGGGGGGGGCGGGCCGAGTCCAGCATTCTGCGTTGAATGCCGATAACCAACTTCTGTTAAAGGGACATCGGTCCCAACAGTGCTGCTAATCATTCCTGCCCATCAGTGCCGCCTATCAGTGCCGCCTCATCACTGCCCATCGGTGTAGCCTCATCAGTGTCCATCAGTGAAGGAGAAAAATTACCCGTTTGCAAAATCTTATAACAAACTATGAAAAATGTATTTATTTTTTTCCCCAGTAGTGATTAAATACCAAAGAAAGCTCTATTTGTGTGAAAAAAAAATGTAAAAAAATTTCATATGAGTACAGTGTTGCATGACCGCACAATTGTCATTCAAAGTGCGACAGTGCTGAAAGCTGAAAACTGGCCTGGGCAGGAAGAGGATGAAAGTGCCCGGTAGACAAGTGGTTATGTTTTAGTCAAACTAGGGAAGGGTTAAAAACCTGTCACTGGCCTTCTGTGGTTCATTGGGGAGATTTATATTCACTTCCTGTGTTATAGACACAACAGGAAGTAGGAAAAAAATCTCTCAGCAGTGACTGAAATCCTCGTTCTTGTGACAACTCAAAATTTTGGATTTTCTCATGTCTCTCAGTCCTGGAGATAATCAAGGAAAACAGAGAGAGATGGCGAATACCCCCCATGTGTCAAAAAATGTAATGAGAATCTCTGAGGCTAGATGGTGCTGGGTTTCTTCTGGCCAGGGAATGAGGCGGGGCTCTAGTTGCTGCAGCTTCTAATGCACATTGTGAGAAGCTCACAGTGTGCAGTGAAATCAGAGTAAGAAATTTCAGTCCAGGAGAGGAGCCGGTGTAACTGTACAAGACTGAAGGTGAGGGCTAAAGTTGTCTATGATCACCTTGTCTTCAGGACGACCACTGCCTGGAAGCTCTTCATCAACACTCTCCGTAGCTGTGCTGATATCAGGTTCCTGCCAGGCTGCATGTCCTTGCACCCCCAAATGTTGTGCACTAGTGTGCTCTGCGCGTTGGGCGTGATGTCGGCTTAAAGAGACATAATAATAGTCGTCTTCTTCCTCGTTCAGCTGGTAGCCGGACAGGGACAGTCTGCGGAATTCCTGAAAAAGATAAAGCGAAGAAAGGCATCACACACAGGAGGTGGTACTGTAGGTCACCCTACCTTCGAGAATGTTAGTACATAATGAACAATGAGCATTCAGAGTATAGAGAATGTCTACTTGTGTATCCATTTCCCTGATTCTAGAGGTGAGGTCTACAACCAGCCTCGCTATCGCTTATACAGGACGACGCCTTGGTCCCTTTTTTTCTTCTTCTGCTCGGACTTTTCATTTACAAAGCTGATATAAGACAAGTTAACATATGCTGTATTGTAAATCTTAAGCCCTTATAATTTAATTTGAAGAAGATGTATTGGGAGATTGACAAATGGGGTCACCACAGGTGCTTGATTACAGCTGAGGTTATTGGTGAATATTGTTCTGGGACTCTGAGGCATGTTTACAGATTTGGCCCATAAATCCAAACAGAACAAATAAGAAAATGGCACAGGAGAATAGAAACTTTGGAAGAAAATTGGCCAGATTGGGCCACAGATGCGTCACCTTCTTTCTGTCCATCCAGTCCTGAGAGTTACACAGCTCAACACATTAAGTGGAGGACACCACTTATAGTTTAGAAATACAGTGGTGTTCTCTCTGCTGATTGCACAGTGAAGGAGAAGCAGGAGACTGGTGGGGTCAATGGAAAGTGAAGAAAAAGCAGGAGACCGGTGGGGTCAATAAACAGGAGAAGAGAAGCAGGAGACCAGTGGGGTCAACGAACAGTGAAGGAGAAGCAGGAGATCAGAGGGGTTAATGGACAGTGAAGGAGAAACCAGGGGACTGGCGGTGTCTATGGACAGTGAAAGAGAATCAGGATACGGTGAGGTCACTGGACAGTGAAGAGGAAGCAGGAGACCGGTGGGGTCAACAAACAGAATAGCTGTATGCACTCCTAGGCGATGGGTCCTTGACACCCTGAGCTCACAGGAAGCGGGTAATGCTGGGCACCATTCAACCCAAAAGAGTACCAGTGCTGAGCTAGGAGTCTCTAGCAAACTAGAAAAACAGGGATTCACTTGCATTGCAATACATGTTTAAGCTGGCCAACTGCATCAGAATGATCCGTCTCTGGCCAGTCCCTACTCTGCAAAAAACACTATTTTTGTGCAAGGTTTGCTAGAAAAAGTGTATAGCAGTGTGAAGAGAGTTCAGAATATATTATATATAATATATATATATATATATATATATATATATATATATATATATATATATATATATATATATATATATATATATATATATATATATATATATATATTTCGCTATTGGGATTCGAGCACAGGTATATATTATTTCTATTGCATGGTCCAGGTCAGTGACCAGACCTGTACTTGTGTCTCTCTTACAACTTTTGACTGTTTGTCTCTTATAGACAATATATCTACTGCAAAATTAGCATTTTGCAGAGTAGAGTAGGGACTGGCCAGAGAGATTACTTTGACACAGTTGGCCAGCTTAAAAATGTATTGCAATGTATGTGAACTAAAAATCCCTGTTTTTGCGCAAAGTTTGTTAGAAAGGGTGTATAGCGGTGTGCAGAGGGTTCATCCAGAATTTTTACCTTTATCTAATAAGCCTCCTTATGTCATAGCTTTGTGTGGGTGATAGGTACTCTTTATGGGAGACATCAGGAGTCTCCCCTGCCCTTCAATGCAGCTAATCAAGCACAGCTGGCCAACTGCATCAGAGTGATCCCTCTCTGGCCAGTCCCTACTCTGCTCTGCAAAAATCCCAGTTGCTAGAAATGGTGTATAGCAATGTGTAGAGGGTTCAATTCAGACTTTTTTAGCATTAACATGAGGTCACACCCCTTCAGCACCTGATAAATTATCTATATGTATAAGCTATTGAGATTTGAGCACAGGCATATCTTATTTCTATTGCATAGTCCAGGTCAGTGACCAGACCTGTACTTCTCCTACAACTTGTGTCCATTTGCCCCAAATAGGCACTCTATCCATGGCAACATTTTCATTCTGCAGAGCAGAGAAGGGACTGGCCAGAGAGGGATTACTGACACAGTTGGCCAGCTTAAACAAGCATTGCAATGCACTAATTGCACTAAACGGTCTCTTTTTTGTGCAAAGTTTGCTAGAAAGGGTGAACAGCGGTGTGCAGAGGGTTCATCCAGCATTTTTACCTTTAGCTAAAAAGCCTTATGTCATAGCTTTGGGCCGGTGACAGGTACTCTTTATGGAGACATCAAGAGTCTCCCCAGAGGAATGGAAGAGCCTGGGAACCGCTGCAGGCAGCGAGTTGGGAAATGTATTGTGCTGGCCCTTCTCAATAAAGCAAGCGATCGAGTGGCTATAGAGCCGCCCATATCACTTGTACTGTACTGCCGATTGTCGACTGTAAGAAATTACACCAAGCTCATGGCTGCAGCTGCTTGTTGTAACCACTTCATTGCAGGACAGCAAGTGGTTAAAGTGCAATCAACACTTTATGTTCAGGCAGCGGCCTAAGTCGAGAAAGCTGAACTCCACTCAAACATTTTACTCCAGTTCTGGATACACCTGAGAATTGCAAATTGTTCTGTCAACTTTGTACTACAGTCCGAAAACCCGTGGGGGAGATTTCACTTCACTTCCTGTCCCTTTGACAGCAGGCAACTCTCACTGCCTTGGCACCAATAGCACTCTGTCCTATAAAAGTGTTGGCGTTGGCCTACGATACGTAAATGAAAACTGCAAAAGAAAAAAAAAAAAAAAAAAGAAAAAAGAAAAAAGCAATGATTTTTTTTTTTTTCTTTGGCTATGACCGATCTCTGACCTCAAACCTACTTCTTAAACCAACTTTCACTTGTAAATCTTGTTATTTTTTTTTTACTAGAGAGCTCATGACTGTGCGGGATTTTATTTATAGACAGACGGAGGGAAATGGACCGTATGCTGGAGACGTAAAGTGGGAAAATAAAGATATAACAAAAACACTCAACTTGAAACAATGACATTCTCCTGCCAAACACGGTCCCAAGATTACACATTTCATTTAAAAACAAATCCCGGATTTTACAGCCCTAAAGAACTCCCCCGAGATCATTAAAGGCTGAGATCGGAGGGCCTAACTCAACCGCCGGAACGTCACTTGACATTAGCCGCGAACGAGCCATAAAAGGATAATTGTTTCTAAAAATAAATCGCCAACTCTTGTAGACGGCCGCGCACAGAACTGCAAGTTAAGTCGTTCCAAAAAAACAAAAACAAAAAAAAAAAATGTCTCGCGGGCACGGCTCAGAACCGCGGCCAGCGCTGTCAGCGGAGCAGAATATGCAAACACTCTAGATGATTTGTATAGAATTTTCATTGGACTTAGAGCTGAACTTCAGAAACGATAACTTATATTAACTACTTGCCTACCGTTTATAAACGGCGTCTGGTACACAGGGACTTTAACTAGTTCCCAGCCAGGCCAATTCTGACATTTCTCTACTACATGTAAAAAACACACTGTATACGATGTGTGTCCAAAGTCCGGCCCGCCGGCCAATCGCGGCCCGCGGTCTGGTTTTTGGGCGGCCCGCCTGGTAATTTTGACATATATATCTTTTGTGGCCCCCAACGAATCCCCGAGCGCCGGGGGCCACAAAAGATAGATCTGCTGGCTGCCTTGGAGGGGGCGGGACGAGCGCCGTACAGAATACAGGAGAATTTCCTGTTTACACGGCGTCCTGTGCAAAAGGAAGTCCCGTCTCCTGCGCTGCCATTGGACAACTGTTTTGTCCATCATAGGAGGCGGGACTTTCAATTAAAGAGGCTGCCGATAAAAACAGGAGTTTCTCCTGTATATCGGTTGGCGCTCGTCCCGCCCCCTCCCTGTCTCCTCCAAGGCTGCAGATGGACATGAATCAGGCTGCACTGACGTCAATACGGTGGGGGCTGCATTCACGTCAATGTGGTGGGGGCTGCATTCATATCAATACGGTGGGGGCTGCATTCACGTCAATGTGGTGGGGGCTGCATTCACGTCAATGTGGTGGGGGCTGCATTCACGTCAATGTGGTGGGGGCTGCATTCACGTCAATGTGGTGGGGGCTGCATTCACGTCAATGTGGTGGGGGCTGCATTCACGTCAATGTGGTGGGGGCTGCATTCATATCAATACGGTGGGGGCTGCATTCATATCAATACGGTGGGGGCTGCATTCATATCAATACGGTGGGGGCTGCATTCATATCAATACGGTGGGGGCTGCATTCATGTCAATGTGGTGGGGGCTGCATTCATATCAATACGGTGGGGGCTGCATTCATATCAATACGGTGGGGGCTGCATTCATGTCAATGTGGTGGGGGCTGCATTCATGGCAATACGGTGGGGGCTGCATTCATGGCAATACGGTGGGGGCTGCATTCATGGCAATACGGTGGGGGCTGCATTCATGGCAATACGGTGGGGGCTGCATTCATGGCAATACGGTGGGGGGGCTGCAGATAGGCACTGATTAGGCTGCATTGATGGGCACTGACCCTTATTTTGCTTTACAGTTCTTTATTTAAAATTTAGGATTTTTTTCCTGAAACTTCCTTTTTAAAGTGAAGGTGCGTGTTCTAAGACGATTAAATACGGTATATCCAAATAACACGCCCGAGGTCATCTCTTCACCACACACAGCACAAAGGCAAGAGAATTCTTGTTGGGCTGTGTATTAGCGCTCGGACGGACACACTTAGACCAAATCTTAATGGTTTAAGAATGTCAGGCAAAATGGTCGGCCCTCAAGCATGTTCTATTCATCAAATCTGGCCCTCTTTGAAAAAAGTTTGGACACCCCTGCCCTAGAGAATAAAATGGTGGTCATTGAAATTTGTTATGGCACACGGTATTTGTGCAGCGATTTTTAAAAGGCAAAAAAACACAATATAGGAAAATTTGTGATTGGAGACTGCCTGTAGGCTATAAAACTGAAACCCGAGGCACATCCCAATTGTAGAGAGAAAAAGCAAAAAGGGATTTTATGGGCAAGGCATATAATTGGATACAGAACTATAAGCCGTATATACAAAAGCACTAAAATGTATTAGTGGACAAAAATAAAGTTTACATATGTTAAAACCAAAAAACGATGGTCATAATTACAACAATATAGAGCTGAATTCTGAATCAAAAAGCTGGTCTCATGGTAGGAGGCCGATCAATTATAACTGAATATTTATATAATTGATCGGCCTCCTACCATGAGACCAGCTTTTTGATTCAGAATTCAGCTGTATATTGTTGTAATTATGACCATCATTTTTTGGTTTTAACATTTGCTGTATGTAAACTTTATTTTTGTCCAATAATAAATTTTAGTGCTTTTGTATATACGCCTTATACTTCTGTATCTGACTATATCCCTTGCCCATAAAATCCCTTGGGCACCCCCTTTTTGCTTTTCAAAAAACACAATATATAACCAAATTTTTTTCGTAAAGTATAAAAGATGATGTTACGCCGAGTAAATAGATACCCAACATGTCACACTTTAAAATTGGGCATGCTTGTGGCATGGCACCAAACTACGGTACTTAAAGTGGACCTTCAGTCATTTTTTTAACTTTCCATCTATTAAATCTTCTGCCCTTGTTGTTGTTGTTTGAACTTTGGATAGTAAAACATTTTTTTTCTCACAGAAAACACCTTATACAGCCCACTTCCTGTTTCTTGTCTGGTCATTAGCCTAGGCTTATGACATCATGCACAGCTCTCTCTCACTCACTCTGGTGAGAGTTTGCCAGGAAGGGAGGGGGGATGAGTCATAAGAGGTCCAATGAGAGCTGCAGAGCTGGAGGTGTGCTTCTGTGTAAATCCAGGAAGTGAACAGGCAGCAGCTTCAGCTGCCCACAGTTAAAATGGATGCAGCCAGACTCAGTGGAGGGAGATTTCTGCAGCATATTTGGCAAGTACAGAATCACGGTATATATAAAATAATATGCAAAGTAGTTGGAGGGAAGCTTCAGAATGGCCAATATGTTTTTATTACAAATTTATGTAAGCAGACTGCAGTTGCTATTTAAAAATCTCCATAAGCGACGCTTTAATTTTCTTTATAGGTTATCAGTTAAGAGTTACAGAGGAGGTCTAACGCTAGAATTATTGCTTTCACGTTAACTCACATATGTGGTGCAAATACTGTTTACTGTGCAAATACTGTTTACATATGTCGGCGTGACCTATGTATGTGTTTGCTTCTGCGTGCGAGCACAATGGGATGGGGGCGCTGAAAAAAACATTTTTTCCTATTTTTTTTTTTTTTTAACTTTTACACTGTCCCTTTAATTTTTTGTGATCATTTTATTCCCATAACAAGAAATGTAAACATCCCTTGTGATAGAAGGGGTGACAGGTCCTCTTTATGGAGGTCTGTAAGACCCCAGATATCTCCTCTACCCTGCCAGAGCTGGAAGGGACGTCATGACATTGCTTCCGGCCTCCCAGGGTCATAGAGATGGGCAGGGACCATCCAGTCCTCGGCCAGCTCTATGGTAATCGAGCGCTGCCACCGCCGCTGGATCAGATCTCCAGCTTCCCGAGCAAATAAGAGAGCCCTGAGAGGCGCCCATGAGCGGCGGGAGAGGGGGTAATGTCCCTTCCTGCTGCCTGTAAAAACCATCCGGCGGCTAATAAGTGACATGTTTGGTATCTATTTACTTGGCGTAACATCATCTTTCACATTATAGAAAAAAATTGGTCTAACTTTACTGTTTTTTTTTAATTCATTAAAGTTTTTGTTTTTCTTTTTAAATACCGTATGACATAAAAATTGTAATGCCTGCTCTATTTTATCCTCTAGGGCCTCTGCTAAACAATTTTATATATATATATATATATATATATATATATATATATATATATATATATATATATATATATATATATATATATATATATATATATATATATATATATATATATATATATAAATGTTTGGGGGTTCTGAGTACTTTTATAGAAAAAAAAAAATGATGATTTTTACAAGAAGGAGAGGAATGCCAGAATTGGGCTGGGCTGGAAGCAGTTATGTTAGGAGTTGCCTCCAATATCTCACACACTTCTGGGGTACAGAGTCCGCACCACGTACCTCTTTAAACTTCTGCAGAGAGTTTTCTGGTCCGAACACAAACTGGAGCTGAACTAATTCCCGGTTACAGTGCGGCCGTCCTTCCGACTCGCACACGTGGGACAGAACTTTTCGCAAGATGGAACGGCCGATTACACGGGCGTGACGCAAGGCCGACACCAACTCATCCTCGAGCAGCCAGCGGATCTGAAACACAGCGAAATGACAAGCGTGTGCACAGGAGAGAGAGGAGAGAGAGCAAAACTTCATACAGACAAGACAATAATAATAATATTCATAATAGTACAAAAGAGGCCAACTCATACATTCCATGTGCACATTCCTAGCAGATACCGTTTTTTTTGTATGTTTGCTACATCTGTGATGTCATTGCCCCACCTCTCTAAATTGGCCAATCGGAATGCTTTGAAATAGTTCAGAAAATGCTAAACTTTCTTTGGATGGTGTCCGTGCCGAGCAGTCGGCCTCTTGTGCTCACAGCACAGCAGCTCAGGACAGGACCCAGAAGCTAGTGGAGATCACTGTAGTAGTGGTGTAGTAGCGGTGTCTACTACAGCAGTGATCATCAACCCTGTCCTCAGGACCCACTAACAGGCCAGGTTTTATGTATTACCTTGGGGGGAGATGCAGACTAGAATACGGCAATCACTGAGCAGCAATTGATATCACCTGTGATGTATTTCAATTATCTTGCAAACCTGGCCTGTTAGTGGATCCTGAGGACAGGTTTAATGACTACTGCACTAGTGATTTCCACCTTATAGAGCAGGGGTCTTTAAACTACACCCCTCCAGTTGTTCGAGGACTACAATTCCCATCATGCCTAGTCAGGCCTATGAATGTCAGTTTTACAATGCCTCATGGGATGTGTAGTTCCGCAACAGCTGGAGGGCCGTAGTTTGAAGATCCCTGTCCTAGAGGGATTCCACAGGTATGGTAAATACATAGATACATTGGTCCAAGCTGGAACAATGTAACTATGTATAAAATATCCATACCTGGAATTCTTCTTCTTTAGTTCTGGTTCACATCGGTGCGACTTGTCATGCGATTTGACAGTTTAAAGTCGCAGACTATTTGTGCCTATGGAACGGTTCAAATCGGTGCAACTCCGACTTGCACCCATTTTGAAAAAGTTTCCTGCGTTATTTTTGGCAATTTCATGTGCGGCTTGCATAGATATCTGCGCATGAAGCCGCACACATGAAACCGCACTGACCGGCGCCTTCGAAATCACGATGAAGTGGCGCGATTTCAAAACCACATTCAGTGTGAACCGGAGCAAAGGCTATAAAATCCTGGGGGATTAATACTACTTTACATGCAGATCATAAAGTTCAGTAAAAATTACACTTAAGGGGGTAAAAATGTGAGAAGTTGTGCCAAAAAAAAAATAAGTCGCCGGTATTGCCCATAGAATCCCTGCAGCTAATCTTTCCCTATTACAGACTTACCATGCCTTGTTCTGCACTGTGTCTCTGTGTGGAGGCAGCCATCTTGGTAGAGGAACAGGGCTTTGACCCCATGACCAGTGATCTGATGACTGGTGGGGTAATGATTAAAGAATAAGTAGGCGAGGCAGAGAAAGCAATCCCTGAGGAAGTCATGTGACCGGTGACGCAACATGTCGGGTGGAGCCTTGTGACATCACTTCCGGAGTCCATCGCCAATGGAAGTGTGGCGAGGAGGCGAGTGTGTCACTACTCCTATCTATATTGCGGATGTTTCTTGTAAGCGATATTGAATAAATTGTTATTTTTAATAGGAATTTTTGCACTATGTATATCTTCTGTTCTCTCTGAGTGACAGTTGTACAAGAGGCATGTTATTGGAGTGAGTCTCTACAGACCTATTTGGAATCTTCAGTGGGGATCTGATGCTTCTCTGACCCTATGATCATATCTGGAGTGGCGTTTGAAGATAGAGGCACAGGATTGGAGGGTGTCTGCATAGACGTACCAGCTGGGTTCCCATCAGCTATCCATTGAGCTTTATCTGACCTTTTGGTCATATCTGAAGGTGAGCGGCCAATCTACACACTTACTGGTGGTGGCTCTTTCTGTCTGATCTGCTCCGCCATTGGAGTCGTTTTCTCCTCTATCAAGTTATGGACTAGTCATCCACTTATATATTTTTTTTTTTGGACAACTTTCTTCACTTGGATTTGATATATATATATATATATATATATATATATATATATATATATATATATATATTTTTTTTTTTTTTTTTTTACTTGGACTTTACTCATTCATTGCTTGGTTTCGCGTTTTTTTTTCACTTTATTCAATTTTACCCATTTGTCCTTATTTCTATTTTTTTGCAATTAATGATTGTTTATTATTGAATAAGCGCACCATTATTTCTTTTCAAATAGAGAAAGCACAGAGCCACAGAATGGATGAAGCAGAAGCAGGGAGATCCTTGCACTGCAGGTCCTCAGCTAAAGCTTCCCCTCCAGCAAGAAGAACAGAGAGCAGCACAGTAGTGACAAATCTCACTCCAAATCTGGTGAGAATAGAGGTCAGAGGCAGCAGTGCCTTAGATGATCTCACAATGCAGCAATGAGGCTCACGGCACAAAGTGCATTGCAATTTTTCAGGAGGAATTTAAGAGAAAAGGTAGATTTTTTTCAGAGTAATGCTTAGTCATAGTAAACACTTAGGCCTCATGCACACGGGATGTTTTTACAGCTGCTGTTTTTGGCTTCAGGAGTTTGTTCTGCAGCCAGAAAACTCCCCCGCATGTTATCTAATGTGTGCATGCACACATAGGCTGGTATCATATTTTGGCAGGGGCATTTTCTGGCTGGAGAAAAAACACAGAACTACTGGGTTTAGTTTTTCAGCTGTAAAAAAAAGCTGTTAAAAGCTAACTTTAGCAGTATCAGAAGGAGACGCAGCAAACAAAATTATATCAAAAATTTGTATTGCAAAGATTAATCGGTTCACGCATATATACTGCGGTGCAGTGGCTCTCCTGGGTGAAACCCCGTACGGGTAGAGGGATCCCTTTAAGAGCCGCCAGAGGGCACGCACCAGCTGTACAGCGGGGGACCCGATGCAACGTGGCCGGCGGACGCGATCGCCGCCGTCCACGAGCAATCGCGTGCACAAGAGCCAGCGTGGGGATTTTCGTGTGTAAACACAAATCCCTTTTCTGTCAGGGGAGAGGAGACATGTTGTTTGTTCCTACTAAGTAGGAACAACGATATGTCTCCTCCCCTAGTCAGTTCTATCCCCATACATTTAGAACACACCTAGGGAACACATGTTTAACCCCTTGACCCCCCCCCCTAGTGTTAACCCCTTCCCTGCCAGTGACATTTACACAGTAATCAGTGCATTTGTATTGCACTGATCTCTTTATAAATGTCAATGGTCCCAAAAATGTGTCAAAAGTGTCCGATCTGTCCATCGCAATACCGCTAAAAATCGCAGATCACCGCCATTGATCGTAAAAAAAAATTAAAAATGCCATAAATCTTTCCTATAGTTTGTAGACGTTATAACTTTTGCGCAAACCAATCAATATACGCTTATTGAATACATATCCGCCTAAACATATGAAGAAATTAGGGTTTTTTTTGTTTTTTATTTCGGGATATGTATTATAGCAAAAAGTAAAAAACTTTTTTTTTTTCCCCAAAATTGACGCTCTTTTTTGTTTATAGCGCAAAAAATAGAAACCGCAGAGGTGATCAAATAACACCAAAAGAAAGCAAAGAAAATTTTGATTGGGTATTGCGTCGCATGACTGCGAAATTGTCAGTTAAACGACGCAGTGCCAAATTGTAAAAAAAGTGCTCTGGTCAGGAAAGGGGTAAAATCTTCTGGGGCTTAAGTGGTTAAATATACCATATATAAAACCCATTAAGAGCTCCTGTATAAATATAGGCAGTTGGCCAAACTGTGTTGGCTTGTATTGTTCTGTCAAGAGATCGACGTGTTTCGCAATCTGCTTCCTCGGGACCGTTATATCTCGACAAACAACAGTAGGCCTATCCAAAAGAAACACAACTTAATTAATTAAATCTAGACATGGGCACAAAAAGGCATCCACTAGTCTACTTCCTTTTTCCATCTTTGCTGCTATCCCTGAAATGATTGGACGGCCTGGTGGGTTAGGAGTATTTTTGTGCGTTTTGGGCAATGCGTAAAACCATGGAACTATAGCATAGGGAACCTTAAGAGCTTCAAGGATATCCTTACCAATGAGACCATTTATGGTATCATATCGAATACAAAGCTGCATCTACATCACGCATGGTGCACCACTACCTTACTAAGGTTTGAGGGCATGTAAGTGGCCATCTCCCTCGTTCCTCATTTATTGAGGCTATGTTATATATGCTGTGCTGTTTACCTTGCATGTCTAGATTTAATTATGTTGTGTTTCTTTTGGATAGGTCTACTGTTGTTTGTCAAGATATAACGGTCCTGAGAAAGCAGATTGGCAAAACTTTGTATTCGATATGATACCATATATAAAGGGTCTCATTGATAAGGATATCCTTGAAGCTCTTAAGGTTCCTTATGCTAGAGTTCCATCGTTTTACGCATTGCCCAAAACCCACAAAAATATTCATAACCCACCAGGCTGTCCAATCATTTCAGGGATAGGAGCAAAGACGGAAAAAGGAAGCAGACTAGTGGACTTTTTTTGCGCCCATGTCTAGATTTAATTGTGTTGTGTTTTTTTTGGATAGGCCTACTGTTGTTTGTCAAGATATAACGGTCCTGAGGAAGCAGATTGTGAAACGCGCCGACCTCGAGAGAATAATACAAGCCAACACAGTTTGGCCAACTACCTAAATTTATATAGGAGCTCTGCTCTGAATGGGTTTTATATATGTTGTTTTTAATCTTTGTGTCACGGGACGCCCCACACTCCGCTTGAGTGCTTCCGTCATATACCGCTTCCTAAGTTCTGGAACACGGGTCCAATGGATCTTGCCATAGGAACCCCAAGAACTAGACAACACCAGTCTTGGAGTACATCAGAACTACCTTTATTTTGAGATCTCACAGACCTTTATACAGCAGGGATGACTCAAAGCTAACCTAATTAACATGACCTAATTTACTACAAAATGTACCCAGACCAGATGACAGTCTTGTGGGCACCGAGCTTCACACATTAATACAATTAACAATACAAACAACAATCTCCCCCCTCCTCAGCCTAGACCATTCGTCTATTAGCCAGGGCTGGTGGCTAATGTGATCAGCTCTCTCAATTAACATAAACACATGTTGATAACACCAGCATCTCCTCACAGGATGTGTCCCAGCAGAATGAATCAGTCTTATCAGCAGGGGGCTGCTGGAGGAATCCCCCCTCCCTCTTCAGGGACACAAATATACAGTAAGGAGTCCCCATACAATATATACATGACTGAGTCCGATTAATACAGTTCAGACTGGATTTCTCATTCACCTCAAATGCTAGGGCCCATAATCGGTGGGCAACAGGCTTGCACACAGTCCTCTCCAACAGCCTCCGCTCTGGCCATGCCCGTGACACTTTGTAATAACAAATTTTTTTATATCATTTAGGTTGCTGCATCTACTTCTGATACCGCTAAAGTCCGTACAATTGCTCCTTATCCTCTAAACTCTTTTTTTGGATGAGGTATCTATATATAGCCTTCCATTTATTCCCTAGCCGTTAAAAGCTAAAAAAAACTTGGCTATTAGGTGTTTATCAGGGTTTTTAAGCCATAAGCTTTTGTGGAAGTATAGGTATAGTTTTGCTAAAAAAAAACGTTGAAAACGCTACTGCAAAAACTCATTCTACAGCTTTCTACAGCTAACGCCACTGGCGTTTTTATAACCTCCAGTGTGCATTTAGGCCTTATAGATGTTCATTATAGCATAGCAAATCTTCACATTTTAAGTTCAGATGAACTTTAAAGTGTAAATATGAGTAACCACTTCAAGAGATTTGATGGGAAAGCGGGCAATTACCAAACTTTTATAAAGTGGGCCCCAAAGACAAAGAACACAGTTATGCTATATGAAGACGGGCTGCACTCACCTCACTCATCGTGACCTCTATAGCTTGCCTGTGTTCTGCGGGGAGCCGGGATAGTGCCGAATATCTGAAAAGGATGGAAGGACACTTGGCTAAACTGGACATTTGTGTCAGCGGCCTAATCCCCAGAGCTGCTGTCATCACCTATTCAGCAGATGTCATAGTCCTCATTCCTCATCTCCTGCAACTGGCCCACCCAGACCTTTAGATCAAAGGATAGACAACCTAGATTTTGACATCCCCAACAATGCGTTTAGGTTTACTGCACTAGGAGTTCCATCTACAATGAGATACTTGCAGATAGCACTACAGAAGGAGAACAATTTTCCTTTTTCACGCTGTTGATCAAATGATTACAGCACCAGGACAGCATCACTTTTAACAATCAATTTCAGCAAGTGAACTCGAACACCCGATCTCCGTATCACTTGAACATAAGCAGACAAGGAACTGCTATCTGCTGATAATATTGAAATGTAAATAGCTGATCTGACAGCGCCTGTATGTGTCACTGGGAGGGATACTGTCATACCAAATACCTGGACTGTGGCCCTCTTTTCAAGTCATCCCCTTGGAACAATCACTTCAGATGAGTGGAGTTCTTTAGACTTTAGTAGCACTTTAAGGGCTAGTTTACACTTTGCTTCAAAACAAGGCTTCGGACAGGCTTTGTTAAAGCTCTCAGAACGCTAGTCCAAGCTCCTGTCACTAAATAAAATGGTTAGCTTACAGTTCCTGTTTACACCTTGCTTTTGCTTGGTGCTTCGATGAGGATTTGGTGGAGCTTTGATGGGGCTTCAAGCGAGCTTAGCCATAGACTTCTATGGAGGCTTTGAAGATGCTTTGAAGCACCACTGAAGCTACACGGGGTATCATTTTTGAAGCGAAGCCAAAGCAAAAGCAAGGTGTAAACAGGACTGTAAGCTAACCATTTTATTTAGTGACAGGAGCTTTGACTGGTGTTGAGAGCTTTAACAAAGCCTGTCCCGAAGCCTTTTTGAAGCTGAAGTGTAAATGAGCCCTAAAGTGGTTCTAAAGGCTCATGTTTTTTTTTTTTAACTTGAATGCATGAAGGTAAAAACCTTCTGTGTGCAGCAGCGCCCCCAGCTCCCCCCCCCCACAATACTTACCTGAACCCCCTCTGGAACCAAGAAGTGCACAAGAGCCTCAGCTCTCTTGGTTCTTTCCCTCTTCATTGGCTGAGACAGCAGCGGTAACCATTGGCTCCTGCTACTGTCAATCACAGCCAGCGAGCCAATGAGTGGAGAGCGCACACCAAAGATAGCGAAGGTATCAAACAGATAAGAAACAGCTTTATGTAGAAAGAAAGTGTAGCGCTAATTTGGGGTATACTGTACAAAAATTAATGTTACTAATGGAGCAATGCAGTACCACGCATGTAAAAGAACTCAGTGATATCAGAAATACTGTACGGCAAGATAATATGGTTAAATCGCCGGTACAGTCACTTCAAATATTGATACTACATATGTAAAAGTCACCCTAGATGATGTCTTATTAGACGAAACGCGTCGGTACGGGCTCTGCTGATGCCACTGCGTCACCTTTTACCAAACATTGCAAAGCGTTTTTTAGCCTCATAACATGTGAGCGTTCCTTTTTTTATATACACAAATAAATGCTTTTATCCATAATGGAATTACACTATGTGGTATATTCCTCCTTCTTCTTCCAACTATATATCTGGGGAGGAAAATTCTCTGACATATCCTCTGGCCATCATTCCTTTGGTGGGCATCCATTTGAAAAGTGTTGTGAAGGATCATAGAAGTCTCTCCCTTCCATTGCATATCGTTTTTGCCGACGGATCCCCCTGGGTGTATCACACCACAAGCCTTGGTGACTCATTAGGCGTACGCCTATTTGGGTTCAACTTTTTTGGTAAGTCTTGTATATAATCGGTGGTGGAATATCTACTGACAAATTGTCTGCACCAAGTTTTTCCAAGTCGCCATGTCGTCACATACGGACTTTGATGTTTTTCCATGAATGCACAATTTTTTGCTTTACTTATTTTGTTTCACTATATAGTTATCAATTTCAACCAACTGACAGTTTATTCTGACCTGTTATTGTATGGGGTTTTCTTGATCTCATAACATATATCGTATCAATATTTGAAGCCACTGTACCGGCGATTTAACCATATTATCTTGCCGTACAGTATTTCTGATATATGTGTGTGGTACTGCATTGCACCATTAGTAACATTAATTGTTGTTCGGTATACTACGAATCAGCGCTACACTTTCTTTCTACATAGTTTCTTTTCACTTTTGCAAACCAATCTTTTGCTGTGTCAGCTGCTTACACATTACTTAAAGAGACAGCGCGGTTTATTTGTCCACATAAGAAACGGCTTTAGCTTGACTCCATCCAGCCCAGGCACCACCGATGCGTTTCACCCCGACCACGGGTACTTCGTCATGGAGGCTGGGGTGAAACATGTCGGTGGCCCGGATAGAGCCGGGCTAAAGCCCTTTCTTATCAGTCTGATACCTGGGCTTTCTTTGGTGTGTGGCAGTTCGGATCCTTGCTTCCCTTGTGAGTGTGTACAGAGCCGGGACGACGGGCTCTCCACTAAGCCGGTGTTCTGCCGAGAAAGTTCCGCCTCGGCGGATAAGGACCCCCCTCTACTGCGCAGGCGCTGCGCCTGCGCAGTAGGACCTGGCGGAAATAGCCGAAGGAGAATAGCTGAAAATCAGCTGTACACGGCGCCTAAGAGGGCCGCTCGCCTCTTTTTGATTCCCCCTATAGGTCCACTTGGATGGTGGAGAAGGAACCTGGACCTAGGGCGCAGGCACCGTTTACAGCTGATTGAACAGTTTGAGCTTTGGCTATCTCCGGCGGCTGACAGTAGTTCGTACTGAGCAGGCGCTGCGCCTGCGCAGTACAGGGGGGGGAACTTATCCGCCGAGGGAACTTTCTCGGCAAGACACCGGCAACCTTTTCAGTGAGACTTATTGGAATATGTGAGGGAGACCTAAAGCGGCACCCAAAGTTTTTATGGTGTTATCATCACAAGATGTACTGTATAGTTCCATTGATCCAAGCTGGACCACTGTAACTATGTATAAAAATTTCCAAATCCTGGAATTCATCCTGAATGAGTTGAAAGAAGCAACCTAAAAAGAAGATCCTATGATGACACTCTATGAAGAAGACATGATGAGATTTTCTGATGTGTTCTACAGAAAAAGGAAATGAAGCGTAGCAGCCAATGGTTCACCTCTGCTCCACATTGGATGGGAATCTTTCTAAGGCGGGTGGGATCTCTTCATCAGAGCGATATGAGGATGGCTGAGCGGGGGAGCGGGGAAAGGAAACGCTGCTCTCAGAGGTATACCTGGGAGGGATAGAGGAGAGGATATGGGGAGGGA
Organism: Aquarana catesbeiana; assembly: GCF_042186555.1. Classification (NCBI taxonomy): domain Eukaryota; kingdom Metazoa; phylum Chordata; class Amphibia; order Anura; family Ranidae; genus Aquarana; species Aquarana catesbeiana. The sequence continues at coordinate 337,374,026 of NC_133330.1, read as the reverse complement.
TCAAAACACAACACAAATGACTGAAATTGGCAAAGCGCATGGGATATATAGGCAATACCGCAGCGATTCTCTGACACCAGTGCAAGCGTCAGACTACCAAAGCAAATTAAATACAGCAAACATGCATGGAAAATGGATGGAAAGTGAAATGTGATGACAATTGCACATTTTAATGCATTTATATTGGAGTTTCTATCCATCTCTACAGAGGAATACAACAAGGCTAAATGCCATTTTAGACAAAGTACACACTGACACCCCCCCCCCCCCCGACCCATCTTCCTACTTACCTCAAAAACACAGCCAAAAGGCAGGCGAGTCTCATGTGACGACCCCATAGAAGTCTGCGGAGGTGCTGCCAATGCAGAGAGGACTCCACTGAGGGCTGCTAAAATTTAATCTGCTTATATTTTGCCTTCCTTGGTGTCTCTCTCCCCCCTAATCAACTTATCAATGACACTTTAAAAAGAAAAAAAAAACGTTCGGTTTTCATGACATACGTTATATACTAGAGGTGCACCGAATGGAAAGTTTGGTGTCGAAACCGAAAGTGATATAGTTTAAAAAAAAAAAAAAGAAAATATATATATATATATATATATATATACACACACACACACACACATATATATATATATATATATATATTTACACACATATATATATATTTATTTATTTTAATATATAAAATTGTATTATGTTTGGACTTTTTGACGAATATAAAAAATTTAAATATGAATTTATTGTCGGCCATTATCGAAACCCTTAGCAAGAAAAATGCATCCCTTTATATTGTATATCAGTGTTTCTCAACTTCAGTCCTCAAGGCGCCCCCAACAGGTCATGTTTTCAAGAGGCGGGACTTCCTATTACAGGGGCCACCAAGTAAACAGGAGATTCTCACTGTATGTAATCTGACGGCGCTCATCCCGCCCCCCTCCCTGTCCCCTCCGAGGCAGCTAAAATTGAAATATCGGCGTATAACGCGCACACGCTTTTTGCACCCGATCTTCAGGGTGAAAAAGTGCGTGTTATAGGCCAATAAATACAGTAGTTCCTGCACTACTTTTTGCAAGTTGAGGTGTGAATTGCATAGAATTTTGTGCATGAAGTCGCACTGACAAGCGGCTTTGAAATCACGTGACTTTCCTTGAAGATTCAAAGTTGAATTCAGTGTGACCAAAGCCCTAAAAGTTTATATCAATCCAAAATTAACTTCTTCCGTTTTGCTCTAAAGAACACGTTTCCCTCAAGTTATGAAGAAGATAAGAGTGGGAGGTGATCTCTACTTTTATCCTAGAGTGACAACTCTGCTCCTCCACGGATACAGTGCAGGGACTGAGCGTTGTCACAATAAGACAAGGAGGTGTGTTACTAGCAGGAGAAGCCTGAAAAGAGAAAGTTAAAGCAGCCGTCACATCTAAAGACTGGTGAGCTGCAGTATATACATCTATGTAACACAGTAATAGTTCAGAGTATAAGTCAGGACATGTAGTGCAGCTCATACCGAGTATGCTGCGAGTCCTCATTCACCCCCTCTATCTCCAGTGGTAAAGTCAGCACAAATATGTCCAGCATGACGCTCAGATCTCCCAGAGAGATGCTTTGTAATGTCTCCCTGTTCTCAAGACATCCGACAACTTCACCTGGAAAACAACAGGAAAAAAACCATCACCGGGTGACACCGCTTACACTGGAACCTGCAGGAAAGATTTATTTTAGACTACCTCCAAATCTCACCATCGTTGTCAGTCAATACCAAGCATGCATCTTGTCAGCATATGACCTGTTTAGCTCTATAGGCTGCTCTTAGGATTTCTTAGTCTGAATACAGTAAGTGGATACAAAGCGTAACATTAAAGGCTGGGTCACACTGCAGACGGATGCGGCTGACAGCAGGGGGTCTGGGTGCGCCCCGTTCTCCGTGTCAGGGCCGAAATTTCGCCCGAATTTGGACCTGAAACAGAGCCAGAGACGCACAGGGCTCCTGTGCAATTGGCTTCATTGAGAGTCACAATCTCCTGTCATGCGAACTGGATGCGGGGAAATCCTCATCCAATTTGCACTAGCGTGAACCCGACCTGTTTTGTGGTTAATAAAAACCACAAAAAACAGTAAAATAAGTCTTTATATGCAGTAAAGCATGCTGGTTATACTCACTGTGGAACCTAAGGGGTTAATCCTCTGCATTGTGTGAAAAAAGCTGTTTGATCCTGTCTTCTTTGATCCTCCCCTTCTTCCGCTCTCTCCCCAAACCATCTGCTGATAGCACAGAGCTTTTGGAGTCACCCTGCATATGCTCAGTTTGGTGTATAATGCTAGAGAGTGGTTTTGTTTTTTTCTTGGGAGGATGCATGTGATCAGCACAGAGCCAATCAGCACTGTCCAGACAGAGGGTCATGCAGCCTCATAGGACAGTCAGAGGAGAATGAGAACTCCTCCTACAAGCTTTAACCAGACACTGATAGAAGTCACGAGACTGCTTTCACTGCCCGATGAGAAAATCTCCTGGGTTTAGTAACACTTTAAAGGGGTTGTAAACCCTCAGGGTTTTTCACCTAAATGCATTCAGGTTAAAAAAAACCTCCTGTGATACAGCTGCCCCCCAGAGCCCCCTTTTTACTTACCTGAACGCGGTCTTTCCAGCAACGGGGACGAGCACACCAGCTCATCGGTGTCTTGGGTCCTGATTGGATAGACTGATAGCAGTGCAGCCATTGGCTCCCGCTGCGGTCAATCAAATCCAATGACGCAGGAGCTGGGGGGCGGGGCCGAGTTCTGCTGTCTGTGTCACAAAATTTGATGTTAACAGCAGGCTTGCCGGTGCTTTTAAAATTCAACATCTAAACAGTCAGTTTTTAAATACTATATTTCACTATATAAGCTCCGTTTACTGTTAAAAATAAGTGAGAAGTACAAGACTCCGCTGGGTATAACAAGATGTCCGCTTTTCTCACTGTATCCTTACTGTGGACGAGTGCGGGGCGAAGCAAGATGGCGGCGACAGAACTTCACTTCCGTTACAAAATCTGGCGGGTCGCCAAATCTGACGAAACACCGGATCATTTCGGGTGAATACCTGCAGGCACTAAAGATAGCGAGATCAAACAAAGGCTCTGTATGAACCAATATGGGTCATACCCTGAAGGTGAGCGGCCCATTCAATCGGGGGGGGGGGGGGATGGTGAAGGTCTCACAGATTAGGTATTACTAGCACATATTGGAGCAGTAGTGCATTTTTGGGTGGACTTTATACCTGCTCCAAATATAGGACTTTTATTTTTGATGAACTTTAAAAACCTTTTTTGTTTATTTGTTTTCACTATGTTTATATTTAACTGATACACTGGCAGGTATATGGTTAGACAATTACCATATACAATATTTAGTTTATTGGTCAATTTTTTGCATAGAAGATATAGAACAACCATTCATTTGACTATATCATGGTTCTATCGTCATTCCTTGTGCTGCCCAAACGTCAGAAATGATGCGGGAATCTAACACACTGGGCGAAGTGCAATGTGGCTTATCCAGTTCCATGTTCTTAGAGACTCACCAAGGCAGGTGGGCAGTGTCAGTACCGGCATAGAGCCGTGCTGGTGCTTGTGCGTCACCGAGCAGATGAGATGCACAAACAGAGGCGGCATTTCATGCTCTGGCAGGTCTTGCCCATTCAAAGAGTCTCCTCCTAACACGCTGAAAGAATCATCATCCTGGTTCACGGTCTCCGACCCCGACAGCGATTCCGCATTATCCGAGTGCTCCCGATACTCCACCTCCAGGTCCGGGTCACTCTCTGTAACAATGCCACCGGCTGATGTATTGCCTGGGATGACAAAGACAATTAGGAAAGATATTCCACGTGTAACCGGAAAGCTGGAGCCATCGATGCCAATGCCTCACCTTCCTCTGTGGCCTGTTCTGCTTCGGAGACCTCCAGGTCATCGCTCGGTTTTCGGTCTTCTGTGTCATGAGCAGCATTCTCCTGGGAGGACGAGAAGGTGAATATACAAGGCATTTAGTGGCCGCAGCCGCCGATCAGTGTGTTCTGACAGGAGCAGGTTCTACTGGAATACAATGTCCTGGTGGGGGAAAGGGGTGGGGAAAAGGGGGGGTGGGAAAAAGGGGGGTAGGGGAAGGGGGGGGGGTAGGGAAAAGGGGGGGGGGGGGGGGGAGTCCTCCAACCACTATGTTTGTGTGGATGGGGGAATCTGTTAGTTTCTTTTTCTATGCTCAGCCCGCTAGCTGAACGAAATAATAAAAATAACTAATTCTGTATGGCTCTTCCTGTTCCAACATGACTGCCCACCAGTGCAAAAAGCAAAGTCCATAAAGACATGGATGAGCGAGTTTGAGGTGGAGGAACTTGAGTGGTCTGCACAGAGTCCTGACCTCAACCCGATAGAACATCTTTGGGAAGAATTAGAGCATCAGTGCCTGACCTCACAAATGCGCTTCTGGAAGAATGGTCAAACATTCCCATAGACACACTCCTAAACCTTGTGGACGGCCTTCCCAGAAGAGTTGAAGCTGTTATAGCTGCAAAGGGCGGGGCCAACTCAATATTGAACCCTATGGATTAAGACTGGGATGCCATTAAAGTTCATGGGAAAAACAAAAAACAAAACAGGTGTCCCAAAACTTTTGGTAATATAGTGTATGTCCTCACACTGGTCTGTTGAGCTTCTGTTGTGGTGTTAAAAATCTTGCTTGCTGCATTCTTGGTCAATTAAAAAAAAAAAATGCACTAAGAACGCACCTCTCTATTGAACCCTACGGACTAAGACTGGCAGGGGTCCCAATACTTTTTGACAATATAGTAAATGTTACACCCCCCCCACCCCCCCCCCCATGAAATGGCAGAATAACAATGCCCCAACATGATCTGTGAAAACCCACCAACACGTTTCAATTCCTGATACGAATCTTCATCAGGGGGATATGTGGTTACACAAGTCCATTAATCGCTAGAGTGATTGTAAATCCAAGAATGGGAACCCCCCCCCCCCCCCACACACACATACAAGAAGAGTGGACCAAAATCCCTCCTGAGATGTGTGCAAACCTGATAACCAACCACAAGAAACGTCTGACCTCTGTGCTTGCCAACAAAGTCATATTTTGCTTGGGGATCAAATACTTATTTTACTCACTGAACTGCAACTCAATTTATAACATTTGTATCGTGTTTTTTTTTTGGGGGGGGGGGGGGGGATTTTTGGTTGATATTCTGTCTCTATCATTTAAAATACACCTATGATAGAAATTATAGAACCTCCATTTCTTTGTAAGTGAGCAAACAAAATCTGCAGGGGATCAATTCATTATTTTCCCCACTTTATATATTACATATTATTTTGTTACTGTTATATATTATGTTACATATAATTTTGTTAATGTATGAACCTGGATCTGCTCCATAGCTAAAACAGAATGACACTTCTACATCTGATGAGGGGTTTGTAAGTTATCAGTAACCTCTATGGTAATCTAAGGATTCTATTTTTTTTTTCATAAACAATTAAAAGAAAGTTTAAAAATTAGCATTATATTAAAATACTACCCATTAAGGACACTCACCTCTCTCCTCTGGGAGGACGGACAGTAGAAGAAATAATGAGGGTTTGAAGGCACCGTTTTAAAGTGGAGACTCCCGATTGCCAGAAATT
>NC_133330.1:337148354-337363354 GCF_042186555.1 Aquarana catesbeiana | reverse complement strand
CACATCTCAGGAGGAATTTTGGTCCACTCTTCTTTACAGATCTTCTCTAAATCCTTAAGGTTTTTTGGCTTTCGCTTGGCAACTCGAAGTTTCAGCTCCCTCCATAAATTTTCTATAGGATTAAGGTCTGGAGACTGGATAGGCCACTCCATGACTTTAATGTGCTTCTTCTTGAGCCACTCCTTTGTTGCCTTGACGGTATGTTTTGGGTCATTGTCATGCTGGAAGACCCATCCACAAACTATCTTCAGTGTTCTGGCTGAGGGAAGAAGGTTCTCATCTAAGATTTTACAATACATGGTCCCGTCCATTGGACCCTCAATGCGGCAAAGTCGGTCTGTACCCTTTAGCAGAGAAACAGCCCAAAGCATAAGGTTTCCACCTCCATGTTTGACTGTAGGGATGGTGTTCTTGGGGTCATAGTCAGCATTTTTCTTCCTCCAAACACGGCGCGTCAAGTTAATGCCAAAAAGCTTAATTTTGGTCTCATCTGACCACAGCACTTTCTCCCAATTCTTCTCTGAATCATTTAGATGTTCATTGGCAAACTTCAGATGGGCCTGTACATGTGTCTTCCTGAGAAGGGGGACCTTGTGGGTGCTGCAGGATTTCAATCAATGGTGACGTATTGTGTTACCAATGGTTTGTTTGGTGACTGTGGTCCCAACTGCCTTGAGATCATTCACAAGCTCCTCCCGTGTAGTTCTGGGCTGATCCCTCACTTATTTCATGATCATCCTCACCCCATGAGGCAAAAACTTGCATGGAGCTCCAGACCTATTTGTATTTCTTCCATTTGTGAATAAATCGCTCCAGTTGTCTCCTTCTCATCAATCTTCTTGCTGACGGTCTTGTAGCCCATTCCAGCCTTGTGCAGGTCTAAAATCTTGTCCCTGACATCCTTTGACAGCTCTTTGGTCTTGCCCATGATGGTGAGGTTTGAATAGAAGAGATTCTGTGGACAGGTGTCTTTTATACACATAACGAGTTGTCATTAGGAACACCTTCTTACATTGACAGGACTAATCTGTGTACCACACGAGCACCTACTGTAGTCAGTCTGTGTGAGCCAGAATTATTGTTGGTTGGTAGGGGATCCAATACTTAATTTTCTCACTCAACTTCAACTCCATTTATAACATTTGTATCATGCGTTTTGTCTGGAATTTTGGTTGATATTTTGTCTCTATCATATAAAATACACCTATGATAAAAAATTATAGACCCTCCATTTCTTTGTAAGTGGGCAAACTTACAAAATCTGCAGGGGATCAAATTATTATTTTCCCCACTTTAGATGTTGACACACTTTACTGACTTCCACTTCCTAGCCACTCCATTTGGCTGCCAGGAGCAAAGAGAAGTCACAACTCTTCTGCTCTCATGTGACACTGCTGGGTGCCTGAGCAGCCAGTCATTACGTGGAAGGAGTATGCACTAGGAAGGGTAGCAAGTCATATTCCCCCTATACCCACAAGTACTGGGCATGTCTCTGCACTCCACCAAGTCAGAGTGACAGGAGAGCAAAAATCAAGGAGAGTATGTGAAGCTGGGAAGGGGGGGCTGTAAAGAGAACCTGTGCTTTGCCCTGCATTAACAAAGCACAGGTTCACTTAAAGTGATTGTAAAGGCTGTTTTTTTTTTTTTAAAGAACAAACATGTTCTACTTACCTCCTCTGTGCAGTTGGTTTTGCACAGAGCAGCCTGGATCCTCCTCTTCTTGGGTCCCTCTTTGCTGCTCATAGACCCTCCCTCCTTTGAGTGCCCCCCCAGCCAGCAGCTTGCTACAGGGGTCACCCAAGCCGAGTTAGAGTTCCGTGTATCCATACAGACACGGTGACCCAACCTGGCCCCGCCCCCTCTCTCCCCTGATTGGCTGAGACAGTGCAGTCAATTGTCAGTCAGCCAATCAGGAGGAGTGTACTGGATGGCTGAGGGGATCGTGGACATCACTGGATAGAGAAAAAGCTAAGGTAGGTAATTGGGGGGTGCTAGTGGAGGCTGCTACACACAGAAGGTTTTTTTTTGCATTCTATGCATTAAGATAAAAAACCTTCTGCCTTTACAACTCCTTTAAAGAGGAGTTCTACCCAAAAGTGGAACTTCCGCTTATTTGCTTCCCCCCTCCCCCTCCGGTGCCACATTTGGCACCTTTCAGGGGGGAGGGGGGAACATCTGAGGATGGCGCCGTCCCTCCTAAGTTAGGCTCCTCCTTCCCTCCATCGCCGAGCCAATTAGAAAGCGCAGTGCACTTCGCCCATGCACAGTAGGAAACCGTTTGTGAAGCCGAAATGCTTCATTGGCGGTCTCCCTTAGTGGCGGCAGCACCCGACAGCCGATCCGAAGATCAGCTGGGGTCCCGACATCGCGGGCTACCTGGACAGTGTCCCAATATTAAAAGTCAGCAGCCACAGTATTTGTATCTGCTGACTTTGAAATTTTTTCCCCAGGCTGGACCTCCTCTTTAAACTGAAATTCCAGGCTAAACAAAAGTAATCTTAAAAATGCTCCACCCACCCCCCCTCCTAACACCTATGCTGACCACCCTGTGTAAAAAAGATGCATATACTTACCTATTTTAAGCCCACTCAGGTCCAATCGCCTGATAAGTCTACACTGTCGGCTAGCAGTGGCTGCAGGAGAGAGGACGGAGTGCTAACAATGGATGGACCATAGGAGCCAATGGGTGATGTCACCGCTCCTAGGCATCCCCGCTTCTATTGAAAGCACTTTCTTCTTTCTGAAGCCACCACTGGCTGACAGAGGGGATCACATCCTCCTTGGCTAACCCGTAGGTGCTCCGACACCTTTAAAAAGGATAAGTTCACTTTTAGCAACATGTTACACCCATTGTGACAGCAGGCAGGATCCTCTCTCCGAACCTGCTGTCAGAATCCAAATAAAGCGCAGCTGTGCGGGGCTCCGCCCCACGCGGCCACTTCATTCATTCACTCTGAATGAATAGAAGTACTGTCAGCCATTGCAGCAGACAGCTTGTAGTTCTCAATGAGCTGCAAGGGTGCTGGTAAGCCCTCTTGTAGTTCATTGATCTTCCTGGACTTCTTTAACTGTCTGCCCGTATGGGAGGTACAGGCAGACAGCTGTACTGACAGTCTGCAGGAGCCTGACATTGCACCCCTGATCACAGTTGCAACGCATTAGGCTCCCAAGAAGAAAAAATAAATAAATGCACTTTTTTTTAACCTACAAAAAAATGTGCATTTGTTATATTTTCACTTCACTTCTGTATTAAAGTCGTTGCAGAAGCAAAGCAAAAACGAAAACTTGGATTAAAAAAAAACATTTATGGAAAACAAGAAAAAGCTGTAGTGTCCGATTCAGTGAAAAGGCAACAAAAACCGTTGCTGAGAGTTCCACATTAAACAGAAACACTACCATGAAGCATTGGATGTGTACAAAACATTAAGAGGGACCTGTGATGGTCTGTAGTCAATACCTGGACTCTGACTGCAGGACAGACCCGTCTTTAGCCGCCACCTCGTCTTCTTGCTCCAGGCTGCCGATGCGGAAGCTGGCCTTGTGTACCCGTCTGTTGAGAGAGGGTCGGGGAGACCCCTGCGTCTCTCGGAAGCCTCGGAGATGGCCACACAGCGTCATCAGGAAGTTGGTGATATCGACCTCCTGCAGCTGCTCTTCGCAATAATCCACCGCCGTCAGGAGGTCTTGATGTGACACCCAGAGAGACTGCTGAAGCGCTTTGAACAGGCCTGGAAAAACACCATGGGGGGGGGGGGGGGGGGAATTAGTATCATGGGAACGGCTTCAATAAACTTGTAGTCCAACAGGAGAAAACTCGGGCAACACTTTTTGAGATTCCAGCACAAAAGAGGCATCATATAATAACAAGTGAACGAGGGCGCCTCCATCTGAGTGTAAACCGTGTACAAAAAACATAAAATTATTTAAAAAAAAAAAGTAATGCACTCACAGAATGTGAAAAATAAAATCAGCATATCATCAGTGGGGGGATTTGTCATCTGGAGGGTGGCAGAGATCGCCATGCAAGTGGCTGGTGGTTGCAGAGCTCAGCTGGGAAGCTGCTGTGTCAATGCAAAAGGAGGATCGTTGTAATGTTTCCCTCTATGGTTTGACAAAGGAGCAGAGGGCCGAATTGCATAACCACGCCCTCCTTACGGAGTGATGTGATCGAAGATCAGAGCCTAGTTTTGCCAAGCGGGCTGAGGATACTCGGGAGCCGCTGCACAAGTTGGACAAGCTTGCACTCCAGCTCCCTGCGCTCCAGCAGTCATTCCTTTTCATCCACAAAGCAGCTTCCCGGCCAAACTCTGCATCCGCCCTCCGCTTCCCTCCCGACCTCTGCCACCGTCCAGGTGACAACTCTCCCACTGATGTTATGCCAATTTATACCTCACATACTGTGAGTGCATTACTTTTTTGTAATTTTGTTTATTGTGCACGGTTTAGACTCAGATGGAGGCGCCCCTCTCTCGCTTGTTCTTAACCATTTCCCCTCCGCCCTATAGCAGTTTTACTGCTACAGGGTTGCACCTGATCACATATTTATACGCGGTCTGACACTCCCAGGTAGGGGGAACATGTGAGCCTGCCAGCGGCTCGCTCCCGCTGTGATTATACATGGCGGGAGCCGATCTGCGGGTACCACGGACTTTATGTCCGCCGGCACCTGCCTATCTTTAGGAAGAGAGCCAGAATTAGCGATCTGCCTATGTATGCAAAGCAGGGAACAAATTCCATCTCTTCCCCTAGTAAAAACATCTCACACAGTACACTAAAAACACTGGCTAGGCTCACATTTAACCTTTTGATCGCCGTAGATGTTTAACCCCTTCCCAGCCAGTGTCATTAGAACAGTGACAGTGCATATTTTTAGCACTGATCACAGTATTAGTGTCACTGGTCCCCAAAAAGTGTCAAAAGTGTTAGTGTCTGACTGTTCGCCGCAATATCGCAGTCCCGCTATAAGTCGCTGATCGCCATTATCACTATGTAAACAGGGCAGATCGCTGTTCTGTCAGTAGGGAAGGCATGGATCCTGTGTTCCTGCAACGCAGTATCCATGCCTTCCCCTAATACAAGCACCTCCCACTGGCTAGGCACACAGTTAACCCTTTGATTGCCCCTGATGTTAACCCTTTCTCAGCCAGTGTCATTAGAATAGTGCATTAGTATCACTGGTCCCCCAAAAAGTGTCAAAAGTGTCAGCTAGGTGTCGGCCGCAACATCACAGCCCCGCTGATCACTGTCATTACTAGTACAAAATAAATAACTAAAAATATCCCATAGTTTGTAGACGCTATAACTTTTGCAAACCAATCAATATACACTTATTGGGATTTTTTTTTTAAATCAAAAATACGTAGCGGAATACATATTGGCCTAAAGTGATGAAAAAATTTGATTTTTTTTTTTTTTTTTTGGATTTGTTTTATAGCAGAAAGTAAAAAAAAAAAGTTTTTTCTTTTCAAAATTGTCTTTTTTGTTGTTTATAGTGCAGCAAATAAAAGGCAGAGATGATCAAATACCACCAAAAGAAAAGCTCTATTTGTGGGGGGGGGGGGGGGGGTTTTGGGAAGGACGTCAATTTTATTTTGGTACAGCGTCGCACGACCGTGCAATTGTCAGTTAAAGTAACGCAGTGCTGTATTGCAAAAAATGGCCTGGTCATGAAGGGGGGGGTTAACCTTTCCGGAGCTGAAGTACTTAAGGGTTCCAGAGGACAACAATTCCTCTTATTTGTAGGACGGACTTTTATACGGGGCAACCAAAACTACTAAACATGAATTGTATAAAAGTATAAATTTTATTTAAAATTGTACATTAGTTTCACTCAAGACCAGGGGTCTCAAACCGACGGCCCTCCAGCTGTTGCAAAACTACAAGTCCCATGAGGCATTTCAAGGCTGACAGTTACAAGCATGACTCCCACAGGCAGAGGGATGATGGGGCTTGTAGTTTTACAACAGCTGAAGGGCCTCCACTTTGAGCCCCCTGATTAAGACCCTTTCTAGGGGAGCTGCCACCTTCAGAGCGATTGACATCCATCCTACATTTGGTACTTACCTTTGTTTTTTGTTTTTTGGGGGGTGGGCATAGTCCTATATCTGTTCTTGTTCAGAAGAAGCATCATGTTGTCATTCAAACAGGAAGTTTACAGCACTGGACTTATGGAACATTAACACATTTGTACTTGCAGCATTTTTAAAAAAAGGATAAAAATGTGCATGTATTAAAAAAAATAAAATAAAATGTACCACTTTTTTTTGTGTGACATTTTTGCCCTAAAATCTTAACCTCTCTAACAGGTCAGTCTTCAAAATAAGAATTACAAAGCCCATTCTTTAGATCCCCCCAGCCGGGAGGTAGTCCCACCTTTCACATAACACTGGTGATAGTGCTCCTGCAGCAGGATGCAATGGCTGGCAAGTTCCTTTTGTCGGTGGCGTATGAAGGAATTGGCTGCCTGACGTTCTTGCGACAGAGACCTGCGAGGATGCAGAAGATTAATTACAGAGTAGATTACACAGTAAAACCTTTGGACTGTGAGCAGAATTTGTTCCGGAAACATGCTTGTAATCCAAAGCACTTGTATATCAAAGCGCATTTCCCCATAAGGAATAATGGAAACTCAAATGATTCATTCCACAACCATTTATTCATAGGTCCTTCAGTTTATAGTCCATATAAAAAGATTATAGCAATGTGACCAGGTTGTGTAACCATAAAATATCCATCTACAAATGGAAGCCTCCACAAGGGGATTAGAAGTAAAATCCAGCAGGAGCTCCAGAGTAGAAAAGAGAAGAGAGGCACCTCTAAGTGTAGCAATATGTTGCTAAATGTTGTACCTTCATTAAATGTAACCATATTGCTACACTTAGAGGTGCCTCTCTTCTCTTTTATACTCAGTTGTGACATGACGCTACTTGTAGATCAATCAAAATGTATTAAAAAATGTTGCTTGTCTTGCAAAACGCTCTCAAACCAAGTTACTCTCAATGCAAGGTTTTATTGTACAGTCATTAGTAAAATGACCACAAGCACATATTCGTATATAGATTATAGCAAACCCTACTGATTAAAATATGGGGGGGGAGGGGGGTAAAATCAAAATGGCTTTGAACAAAGACCTGCACATAGACATGAGATGACAAAATGAGGAACGTCCTGCTTGTGGGTATTGTTTCTAGGGTGTTACTTCAGCTTCCAGGGTCAAAAACAACAAAAAGATTGGTGTTTCTGGGTGTAAGGACCCATAAGGACCTATTTACATCTCTGCATTGTGTTAGGGGAGCCTGTGTACGTGAATGGGCTTCCCAGGTGACCAGAAAGGCGCATGCACGATTTTCAGCAACACATCAGAGCACAATGCCTGGTATTGTATTGCTGACCGTTGTGATGCGATACAAACAAGTGAGATGGGGGGGGGGGCCCATAGAGAACATATGGTACTGCAGTCCAATAACATGCATAACATGCAATGCCGTGCAAAGCAACTGTGTGAATCTACCCCAAGGCCCCTTTCACATGTGCGGATCTGTTTTCAGACATCCGCCTGCTCAGCAGGGATCGATCCGTTGATTCCCGCTGAGTCGGCGGTTGACAAGCCCCTTTAGGGGGGCCAGACTGTGGACATCGGGAATAGAAAATGTTCCAGCATCAGTTGGAGTAAACGATTCCCCAGGTTTGGTGTCATTGGGAGGAATTGTGCCCCATCATTGGTGTCATTGGGAGAAATTGTGCCCCATCATTGGTGTCATTGGGAGAAATTGTGCCCCATCATTGGGAGAAATTGTACCCCATCATTGGTGTCATTGGGAGAAATTGTGCCCCATCGTTGGGGCCCAGAGTTGGTGTCATTGGTAAGAACTGTGCCCCATCGTTGGTGTCATTGGGAGGAATAGTGCCCCATCGTTGGTGTCATTGGGAAGAATAGTGCCCCATCGTTGGTGTCATTGGGAAGAATAGTGCCCCATCGTTGGTGTCATTGGGAGGAATTGTGCCCCATCGTTGGTGTCATTGGGAGGAATTGTGCCCCATCGTTGGTGTCATTGAGAGGAATTGTGCCCCATCCTTATTGTCATTGGGAGAAATTGTGGCCCATCATTGGGGCCCATCGTTGGTGTCATTGGTAAGAACTGTGCCCCACTGTTGGTGTCATTGGGAGGAATTGCTCCCCATCGTTGGTGTCATTGGGAGGAATTGCTCCCCATCGTTGGTGTCATTGGGAGGAATTGTGCCCCATCGTTGGTGTCATTGGGAGGAATTGTGCCCCATCGTTGGTGTCATTGGGAGGAATTGTGCCCCATCGTTGGTGTCATTGGGAGGAATTGTGCCCCATCGTTGGTGTCATTGGGAGGAATTGTGCCCCATCGTTGGTGTCATTGGCAGGAATTGTGCCCCATCCTTATTGTCATTGGTAAGAACTGTGCCCCATCGTTGGAGTCATTGGACCCCACTGTTGGTGTCAGTGAATTAAATCGGGCCAGATAAAAGCAAGCAAAGGGCCGCATCCGACCCGCGGGCCACAGTTTGGAGACCACTGCGATAGACGGATGGAAAATAGGGTTTCCATCCGTCTGGATTTAATGGATTGGGGCGGATCGGATGTCAGAGGACATGTCACCGCTGACATCCGTCGCTCCATAGAGATGTATGGAGCGACTGTTCAGGTCTGCCTGAAAAAAACCAACAAGCGGATCTGAACAGCCCGCATGTGTGAAGGGGCCCTAAACCTCAACACTTCATTTATCTTCTCCCCAACACTAATATCTATACAGAGCCCTTGTCCAGCTTTCAGCCAACAAACGTTGGATGGCAGGCTAGTACATTTTCGGCGGACAGCGGTCTGACACCAAAATTTTTGAATTTCCAAATTTCTGAAACTACAAATTTTCGGAAATTCGAAAATTCAAAAATTCAAAGTTTCAGCAACTGAAAAATTTGTAAATTTCAGAATGAACGAATTTGTCAAAATACGAATTCGGAACTAAACGAATTGCACGTGTCTAATAGGCATTGTTCTCCTGGGATAATGCCGGTGTCTTGCCGAACATGTTCCCTCGGCGGATAAGTTCCCCCCCTGTACTGCGCAGGCGCAGCGCCTGCACAGTACGAACTACTAACAGCCGCCGGAGATAGCCGAAGCTCAAAATCCACAATCAGCTGTACACGGCGCCTGCGCTCTGGGTCCAGGTTCCTTCCCTACCATCCAAGTGGACCTAGAGGGGGAATCTAAAAGAGCCGAGCGCAGCGAGGCCGTGCCCGAAGCGTGGCGAGCGGAGCGAGCCCGCAAGGGGCCCTCTTACAGGCGCCGTGTACAGCTGATTTGGACCTATTCCCCTTTGGCTATTTCCGCCGGTTCCTACTGCGCAGGCGCAGCGCCTGCGTGGTAGAGGGGGTCCTTATCCGCCGAGCGGAACTTATTCGGCAGAACATCGGTGCCAGGACGATCTGATCAGCACATCAATAGGCATGCTTCGTAGAAACAATGCTACATCATCATTTAGTGATCTCATGTCCAGGGCTAGCTGTTCATCACATATCAGAATGCCTAGGTGGTTGGTCATGTGATCTCTGCCAAGGGGAATAATCTGAATTCAGATTGGCTGATCCACTTCTAAAACAAATGATGTGTTCCAGTGCCTCGGTCCTCACATGTGACACTAGAGGGAGTCTGGGGTTCCATTTCCTCCTTACTCTGGTAAGACACAATACATTTGTAGCTTATGTTACATAAAAACTCCAGGCAAACAGCTGAATATACAACCGAAATACATATCATTTTACTGCTTTACCCACCAAAAGATCAGAAGAGCCCCAGATACTGTACAGTCCTATAGAAAAATCCCACTGCACAGCCACACAGGTTGCAGTTCCTAATTAAAGCGGAACTTCAGTCATTTTTTCATCTATTAAATCTTCTGCCCTTGTTGTTGTTTTAACTTTGGATACATTTTTTTTCTGCCAGTAAATCCCTTATACAGCCCACTTCCTGTTCCTTGTCTGGTCATTGGCCTAGACTTATGACATCATGCACAGCTCTCTCTCTCACTCTCCTGAGAGTTTGCCAGGAAAGGAGTAGGGATGAGTCATAAGAGGGCCAATGAGAGCTTCAGGGCTGGAGGTGTGCCTGTGTGTGTAAATCCAGGAAGTGAACAGGCAGCAGCTATAGCTGCCCACAGTTAAAATGGCTGCAGCCAGACTCAGTGGAGGGAGATTTCTGCAGCATATTTGGCAAGTACAGAATCACAGTATATATGAAATAGTATGCAAAGTAGTTGGAGGGAAGCTTCAGAATGGCAAATATGTTTTTTTTTTTTAATTATGTAAGCAGACTGCAGTTCCTCTTTAAAGTGTATGTATAGACAAAACTTTTCTTTTTTTTTTTTTTTTTTTTGTTTGTTTGTTTTGGATATGATGGAGGAAGGGGTAGATCTTTAAGTGTGATCTGTGTTTCCATTGGGTAGATTCTCCCCTCGGTTTATCCCGGTGGCCACTGTCATTCAGACAGATGTAAGACCGGCCATACATGATTCTAATCTCAGCCGGTTCATCAGGAACCGGCTGAGATTCGAACCGTTAATGGGCAGGCTGAATGTACCAAGTTGATCGATCGATCAAACTTGGGTACACAACCAGCCTGCTGGATTTGCATCTGATTATCACACTAACGGCTGCTATAGCCTCTAACAATAATCACTGTCTTCCCCCGCCGGCGACAGCCTCCCTCCCCCTGCCACCCTCGCCGGGAGCAGACAACAAAAGGGATTCCCCTGTCAGCAATGTATGTGTTGATGGGGGAATTGTGGAAGTTAATTTGCTGCAACCTGTGGTTGCAGGAAAGAAATTTGCACCATATATGGCCAGCCTAAGTGGAAATGGCAACTTTTAGAGTCATCAAGAGAGCATAAGGTGAGAGTAAAGCTTCCAATGGGAACAAATGTTCTAATGACATCTGCCTAATATGGGAATTCCCCTCACTTTAGGAAGATTTCCTCCAACCATCTGTGCTGTCCCAGAGACAGGAAGTGAAGGAGAGTATCACCAGGGATAGACAGGAAGTAAAGGAGAGTATCCCCAGGGATAGACAGGAAGTAAAGGAGAGTATCCCCAGGGATAGACAGGAAGTAATGGAGAGTATCCCCAGGGATGGACAGGAAGTAAAGGAGAGTATCCCCAGGGATGGACAGGAAGTAAAGGAGAGTATCCCCAGGGATGGACAGGAAGTAAAGGAGAGTATCCCCAGGGATAGACAGGAAGTAAAGGAGAGTATCCCCAGGGATGGACAGGAAGTAATGGAGAGTATCCCCAGGGATGGACAGGAAGTGAAAGAGTATTCCCAGGGATGGACAGGAAGTGAAGGAGAGTATTCCCAGGGATGGACAGGAAGTGAAGGAGAGTATTCCCAGGGATGGACAGGAAGTGAAGGAGAGTATCCCCAGGGATGGACAGGAAGTGAAGGAGAGTATCCCCAGGGATGGACAGGAAGTGAAGGAGAGTATCCCCAGGGATGGACAGGAAGTAAAGGAGAGTATCCCCAGGGATGGACAGGAAGTAAAAGGAGAGTATCCCCAGGGATGGACAGGAAGTAATGGAGAGTATCCCCAGGGATAGACAGGAAGTAATGGAGAGTATCCCCAGGGATAGACAGGAAGTAATGGAGAGTATCGAAGTAATGGAGAGTATCCCCAGGGATGGACAGGAAGTAATGGAGAGTATCCCCAGGGATGGACAGGAAGTGAAAGAGTATTCCCAGGGATGGACAGGAAGTGAAGGAGAGTATTCCCAGGGATGGACAGGAAGTGAAGGAGAGTATTCCCAGGGATGGACAGGAAGTGAAGGAGAGTATCCCCAGGGATGGACAGGAAGTAAAGGAGAGTATCCCCAGGGATGGACAGGAAGTAAAGGAGAGTATCCCCAGGGATGGACAGGAAGTAAAGGAGAGTATCCCCAGGGATGGACAGGAAGTAAAGGAGAGTATCCCCAGGGATAGACAGGAAGTAAAGGAGAGTATCCCCAGGGATAGACAGGAAGTAAAGGAGAGTATCCCCAGGGATGGACAGGAAGTAATGGAGAGTATCCCCAGGGATGGACAGGAAGTGAAAGAGTATTCCCAGGGATGGACAGGAAGTGAAGGAGAGTATTCCCAGGGATGGACAGGAAGTGAAGGAGAGTATTCCCAGGGATGGACAGGAAGTGAAGGAGAGTATCCCCAGGGATGGACAGGAAGTGAAGGAGAGTATCCCCAGGGATGGACAGGAAGTAATGGAGAGTATCCCCAGGGATAGACAGGAAGTAATGGAGAGTATCCCCAGGGATAGACAGGAAGTAATGGAGAGTATCCCCAGGGATAGACAGGAAGTAATGGAGAGTATCCCCAGGGATGGACAGGAAGTAATGGAGAGTATCCCCAGGGATGGACAGGAAGTAAAGGAGAGTATCCCCAGGGATGGACAGGAAGTGAAGGAGAGTATTCCCAGGGATGGACAGGAAGTGAAGGAGAGTATTCCCAGGGATGGACAGGAAGTGAAGGAGAGTATCCCCAGGGATGGACAGGAAGTGAAGGAGAGTATCCCCAGGGATGGACAGGAAGTGAAGGAGAGTATCCCCAGGGATGGACAGGAAGTGAAGGAGAGTATCCACAAGGATGCACAAACGGCAACAAAATAACCTGAAAGGCAAAAAAAGAAAAATGGAGCTGCTCAACTTCAAAGAGCCCAAGGTACATTTATTAGTATCACCCAATACAGAGAAAATCCACACTATGTGGCAAAATGAAAGAATCCCACAGGAGGTCATGATTAAAGAGGTTGTAAACCCTCGTGTTTTTTCATCCTATGCAGTAAGGTGAAAAACCTTCTGTCATGCAGCAGCCCCCCCAGAGCCCCCCCGTTTTACTTAGCTGAACTTGTTCTTACTCGCCCCGGGGGACAAACCCACCAGTTCTAGCCGGTGTCTCATGTCCTGATTGGATAGATTGATAGCAGGCGCAGCCATTGGCTCCCACTGCTGACAATAAAATCCAATGACGCAGGAGCCGGGGCCGAGTCCTGTTGTCTGTCAATAGGCGCAGCAGCATCACACGGGAGCACGCCTGCACAGGTGTCCCGAATGAGAGCGCTTCTTCGAAGGGGCACTCGAGAAGAGGAGGAGCTGCGAGCGCTGCTGAGGGACCCCAGGAGGAGGAGGATCGGGGGCCACTCTGTGCATAACCAACTGCACAGAGGAGGCAAGTATGACATGTTTGTTGTTTTTTTTTTTTTTTTTTTTTTTTTTTTTTTTAAATAAGGGTTTAGTAATCCTTCAAGCGCTGATGTAGCGTGAAACGCGTAGACTTTTCTCATGCCTCACAGTGTCTTGCTATGTTGTTTTTATGACTCAATAAAGATGGATTTTTTCGGAGTGAAGATGTCCAACCTCTGTTACATAGTAGGTGAGGTTGAAAAAAGACACAAGTTGATGAAGTCCAACCTCTGTAAATATATAAAATCAAGGTAATTACAGCTCCAGGTGGTATCACTTGTATTCACACCGTCCTAGTAGTAGGAGATGAAGGGTGCCGGCTCAGCAAAGTCAAATGGCAGAAAATGGGAAAAAGGACAGCTGCACTCCAAAATAATGCCTTTATTGAATAAAGCTTAATCCATACATCAATCGGAGACACAGGTCCAGATGATAACTAACGTGTTTCGCACCCTTAAAGGCACTTAATCATGTAAATACATATGACTAAGCTCCTGTTGGAGTGAAACCCGCGAGGAGCAGGTGGGTTCTCTCTGTATCGGGTCATACCAATGAATGTACTTTGGACTCTATGAAGATCAGCGGCTCAATTTTACTTATATTGCCTTTGATGATAACGGATCATGGACTGTATCGGGATCCAGAATCCTTTGGTCGGGTGAGCCGTGAGGAAAGCCTTATGGTTGGGATTTACTGCAAATCAAAATACCCGGGTTTTAACCTTCCCCTACTCTACCCACAACTAGAAATAAAAAGCTTGGGCAGTACACATTCTTTAATTAGACTTCCTGGTTAATCATTTCAGACTCCCATGTCACCTCTCCTGCCTCATAAGACCACATTCATCACCTCTCTCCAGTACAGGGAGCTGACCCAGGAGGCAAAGGCTTGTTCATATGTGCGGTAATACTGACAACCCACCGCAGATTTGTGCTTTCCCCAATCACCTGATTTACCCCTCAAAATGCAGACCCCACCACGCTACAAACATACGCATTGCAACTGGTTGCGGCATGGCCCTATTGAATGTGAAAGGATCATGGCCATGGCATAGCTACAGCCCTGAGAGGCTGCATTTCTGTGCTTAGGTCATCAGACGAGGGGCAGTAAAACCGCAGCTCAACGACTCTTCAGCTGCCCACGTGAAGCAGTCCTTACTGAGCAGCAAAGAGGACACATCCTTCAGCACATAAAACATTCAATGATATATGTATTTCAAAAGTGTTGGCAGTTTGCCTGGAGTTTGACTTTAATACGAGGAAAGGACCGGCACTGAACACATTGTAGAATAATGTATAATGGAGATGGTGACCTGGATGCATTGTAATCTCATAATGATGCTTTTATCATTCACCATATACAGGAAGGTTGTAGTTTAAGTGATACTTTATATGAAGTAACTGAAGTTACTAAAGATGCCAGCTTTTAGATCCCATGCTCAGGCTTTATAGAATTCTCAAGAAATCTGAGGAAGGGATCTAAGAGGTCCCAAACGCTTACATCTCTGATAACTTAAAAGTACAGACTCTACAATTTCTGAACATGACAAAAAAATACAAACACAAGCCAACAGCAGACATTAGGAATGTAATAAAAAAAAAAAAAAAAACATTGTGCAGTGTGTTCAGGTGCTGGAACCCAGACCAGCCACATCTTCGGTTATAAGGAATAAGGCAAGCGTGTCTTCTTCACCTTCTTGTCTGTAGGTGTCCCCAGCTGTGGGTGTCTTGGAACAAAATGGATCCGGGATTAGCACTGCTCAGCCATTCCCAGGAAGCTTTGTATTTTCTGAGTACAAAGCTTTATTTTGTCAAGTACAAAGCTTCCTCTGAATGGCTGAAGTGGCGTGGTGGGCGCATGATAAAGCAATCTCCACTTGAGCCATTCAGAGGAAGACTTGTACTCATTCAGAAAATACAAAGCTTCCTGGGAATGGCTGAGCAGTGCTTAACCCGACTCGATTTTGCTCCGGGACTCCTACAGCTGGGAAAACTTACAGATATCAGATGAAGAAGCCCGGGGTTTGAGAAAGGAGTGTGCATGCTCTGAAACGCATAGCAACGCCCTGCCATGCTCCCATTGTGATGTCATCGCTGCCCAGGGAGGCCAATGGTTTCAGCGTGGTTCCAGAAGCGACAGAGCATCTTGTCAATGCCAGAGACTAATACACCAGGCGGGCAGCTGCCTAAGAGATGGGCACAGGACTGAATGTAGCGGTCTGGATGTAACCAATCTATGTGAATTGCCAATGTGATGTAAAAGGGGGGAATGTGATTTAAAAAGGGGGAATGTGATATAAAGGGGAGGGATATGATATAAAGGGGAGGGATATGATATAAAGGGGAGGGATATGATATAAAGGGGAGGGATATGCTATAAAGGGGAGGGATATGCTATAAAGGGGAGGGATATGCTATAAAGGGGAGGGATATGCTATAAAGGGGAGGGATATGATATAAAGGGGAGGGATATGATATAAAGGGGGGAATGTGATGTTAAGAGAGGACTATGATTTAAAGGGGCTCTAATATGAAGGGGATCCTTGTGTAAAGGGTGGGTAGAGGGGACTGAGTTGTAGCACAAATATAAGATTTGGACCTCTGCTGAAACTATTTTTTACTGGCTGAATTTGAATTTAATACCCCTGGTTAACATGATGCAGGTAAGGATCTGACTGGCTTTGGTGGATTCCAGCAGAACTGAACACAAACCATCTCATTAGTACATAGACCCATGTATGTAAGTTATAAAAAGTAAAAGGACAGCTCCAGCAGCACACAGGTCACACACTCGTGTTCTGCACATGCAGCTTAAGCAGAGGTTACACTGTCCCCACAAGGCCACGCTACCAAATGCCGCACCCAGCACCCAGTTTCCTCCCAGTCCATCTCCTGCATACGCAAAAGCAGCATTGCGTCTTCATACTACCTGGACAGCACCTCCTGGAAGATTTCCCACGTCACTGACTCTTGTCTAAACTCGCTGGGGGAGAGAGGATAGCGTTAGCAGCTCAGGGATCAGTGCTCTGCATGGAGGACCGGGCAGCAAGCTCTTGGGGTTAAAAGGGGTTGTGCACGCCAGCGGTGTCCAAATTGTATTATAGTGTGCACCCCCTTAAAACCTCAGATGCTAGCTAGGTACTCCGTCTGGTGGGTGCCATTTTTTCCTAAAGAACAATTTTTGCATATCGATTGACAAGTCATTATATATCTATATGTCCAAGATATTTCTCATACTTTGAAATGATAAAAGTATACATGCTTGAAGAAGATGTGCTTAGCGGTTATAATGCATTTCCTATAGTTTAAAATTAACAAGCAATAACAACCTAAATAAGTTAAAAAAAGGTTGAAGAGGTGGCAGGACTGCCCTTGTCAGGTATTTTTTAGGTGCCCTGCATCTCAAGGTTACCACTGACCACCTGCGGGGGGGGGGGGGGCAAAACAATGGAAAACTGTGCCAATCGTCAAGGCAAGCTACAGATGATGCGATTTATGGGTTGCAGGAAAGAAAACGGCTTGATTCCACATTCAAAACAGCCAGTGTTCATGGGGAGGGATAACGCCCTCCCTGCAGCAATATTGTATTCTAACAGTGGTGGGGAATGGGAAGCATTCTCTGCTGTCTGGGGGGGGGTGGGGGGTGGGGGTGGGGGTGTTTGGCGCAGGGAGCATTCTGGCAGAACACATGATTACTGCTATCGGCTATAGCCGCCGGTAGCAACTGCATGTAAAAAAAAAAAATCTGACAGGCTGGTTGTACCCAAGTCGATCAATGAATCGAATTGGGTACAACCAACCTGCCCATAGATCAAATCTCACCCGGTCCCTGCTAGGCTGGCCAGATTGAACCCATCTATTGCCGGCTTAACTGACTGTTTCTAAAAGAGAGCACTATAGTAGAAAGTCTCAATCTAGCAAGTCTGTAACCTTGGGTGGGAAGTAATATGAAGCTTCGTGCCAACCACTGTAGGCCAAATACAAGAAGACTGTCCCACAATGTGTGCTCAAGTGTGTGCAATCTGCTAAAAGCACTTAAAGTTATCAGGGCTGGATTTCAGGATAGTCGACATTGGCAGTGGCCTAGGGAGTCAGGGGTGGCAAATTGCTACCAACAAATTACATTTCTGGCTATCAGAAACATATTCCAGCTTGTGAGTAAGGCTACGTTTACACATGTCCTGCTGCGGTTTGCAGTCAGGGGTCTAGTGCAGTTTTGTACACCGGTTCTGGTGCAATTCTTGTGACAACACTGAAGAAATGACACTTGTCTACAATGTAAAGTAGTGAGTGTACAGCTTGTATAACAGTGTAAATTTGCTGTCCCCTCAAAATAACTCAACACACAGCCATTAATGTCTAAACCACTGGCAACAAAAGTCAGTACACCCCTAAGTGAAAATGTCCAAATTGGGCCCAAAGTGTGAATATTTTTTGTGACCACCATTATTTTCCAGCACTGCCTTAAACCACTTGGGCATGGAGTTCACCAGAGCTTCACAGGTTGCCATTGGAATTCTCTTCCACTTCTCCATGATGACATCACGGAGCTGGTGGATGTTAGAGACCTTGCGCTCCTCCACCTTCCGTTTGAAGATGCCCCACAGAGGCTCAATAGGGTTTAGGTCTGGAGACATGCTTGGCCAGTCCATCACCTTTTGCCTCAGCTTCTTTAGCAAGGCAGTGGTGGTCTTGGAGGTGTGTTTGGGGTCGTTATGTTGGAATACTGCCCTGCGATCCAGTCTCTGAAGAGAGGAGATCATGCTTTGCTTCAGTATGTCACAGTACATGTTGGCATTCATGGTTCCCTCAATGATCTGTAGCTCCCCATTGCCGCCAGCACTCATGCAGCCCCAGACCTTGACACTCCCACCACCATGCTTGACTGTAGACAAAACACACTTGTCTTTGTACTCCTCACCTGGTTGCCGCCACACACGCTTGTCACCATCTGAACCAAATAAGTTTATCTTGGTCTCATCAGACCACAGGACATGGTTCCAGTAATCCATGTCCTTAGTCTGCTTGTCTTCAGCAAACTGTTTGCGGGCTTTCTTGTGCATCATCTTTAGAAGAGGCTTCCTTCTTGGACGACAGCCATGCAGACCAATTTGATGCAGCGTGTGGAGTATGGTCTGAGCACTGACAGACTGACCCGCCCACCCCTTCAACCTCTGCAGCAATGCTGGCAGCACTCATACATCTATTTCCCCAAGACAACCTCTGGATATGACGCTGAGCACGTGCTCTCAACTTTTTTGGCGGACCATGGCGAGGCCTGTTCTGAGTGGAACCTGTCCTGTTATACCGCTGCATGGTCTTGGCCACCATGCTGCAGCTCAGTTTCAGGGCCTTGGCAATCTTCTTATAGCCTAGGCCATCTTTATGTAGAGCAACAATTCTTTTTTTTTCAGATCCTCAGAGAGGTCTTTGCCATGAGGTGCCATGTTGTACTTCCAGTGACCAGTGTGAGAACGATAACACCAAATTTAACACACCTGCTCCCCATTCACACCTGAGACCTTGTAACACTGACGAGTCACAAGACACCGGGGAGGGAAAATGGCTAATTGGGCCCAATTTGGACATTTTCACTTAGGGGTGTACTCACTTTTGTTGCCAGCGGTTTGGACATTAATGGCTGTGTGTTGAGTTATTTTGAGGGGACAGCAAATTTACACTGTTATACAAGCTGTACACTCACTACTTTACATTGTAGACAAAGTGTCATTTCTTCAGTGTTGTCACATGAAAAGATAGAAGAAAAGATTTACAGAAATGTGTACTTACTTTTGAGAGATACTGTGTATGTGCATATGTATATATACATATACACACACACACACACACACACACACACACACACAGTAACTGAGCCTAAAAGTTCCAGACTGTTGCTTTGCCCTGTTAGACTAATCCACAGTGTTGCGGTTTCAAAAGCATTTGCATTTCTTTTGGTAGATTAGTGTACACACAGTTCATGCACTCTGGGTCTGTAAACTCAAAATTCTACTTTTAGCAGGGGAGGGTTTGCCTCGCTCTCCCAGTCATCAATTCTAGTAGTACTGATGCAGAATGTCTAAACCAGCTTTTTTCAGCCTATTTATCCCAGAGGAACCCTTGAAATAATTTGCAGGTCTCAAGGAACCCTTGCACAATCCAATTCTTTGGAGCTCAGTGGGAAAAATGCTTCATACTGGTGGCCAGTAGGAAAAATTCCCCCCTTTCCAGCAGGATCAGCATTTCACCCCCTAGGGGACAGCAAAAAAGATCATTTGTGTCACGCAGCTGGCTCTGCTTTATGGTATTAGTTCTGGAACTATGAAAGCACCTTCCAAAAGGGATGTCAATCAACCACAGTTCAAAGAATCCCTAGAAAGCTCTGGAGGAACTCTATGGTTCCACAGAACCATGGTTGAATCATAACCCGAAAGCCCATAACCCGTAAACCTAGATTTGCCAATATATCCGATGCAGCGCAGCAGACCGCGTATGGCTTTTCACTCCAGAGTGTAGCTACTCTTTTCACTGGTTGTGATTATGAATGGAGTAGGGGACGAACCACATGGGAGCCAGCATTAGGTCTGTGTGTGGGTGTTTGTGTCTGCTGCGGTGCTTTGGAATTCTTCTGATCCTGGTTGAGCTCGGATGGGCTAAACTGTCTCTTTAAGTCACTCTGCCACAACTTCAGCTTTCTATGTGTAGCTATGACAAACCTCGTTAGTGTAACACTAAGGGCCCATTTACACCAAAAACTGCGCCTTTACTACACATTGTTTTACATGCGTAGTGACGTGCATCTGACGTGCATTTTTACGTGCATTTGACGCACATTTTTTCTAAGCTTGCATTTAATTTGAGGTCACTTCAGTCTTCTTTGGGCTTTTATGTGCACTGCAGTGCATTGACATGCAACTGCATGCATTTCTGTGCATTTGCAATGCAGAAAAAGGCAGCTTGCTGTACGTTTTTTCCCTGCACTGCAATACGGTCAACTACCCAGATAGCAAGCAACTGATTTGCAAGTTTGGAAATGACTTGCTAAGCTATTAGCTAGACTTGCCGGGCTTCACAAGTTTGTTGCACAATTGCAGCATTGTCCGCATTGCATGACTCCAGATCAACTTTCTTTGCAAACATTCTGCAAGTCTTCTGCAAGTTCTGGTTCAGTTATGTTGTGCAATATAGTCCTCCCACCACAGGGGGTCACTGTGGCTGAATTTTCATGCTGTAGATTTACAGAGCTCTTGCCGTAGACTCATCACTGCAACTTTGCCCTTGCTAGAGGCTTGCCATGCAAATTTGCTACAATGTAAAATGTCAACTAGAACTTGTGCTTCAAGTACAACTTGCCAGTGAAAATGTGCAGCAAGTTAACAAGACTTACAATTCAACACTGCCACAAATGTGTGGCAAGTTACCCTTGCTATCTGGGTACGCCGATAGGATAACCTGGATTTTGGACTGTCTATGCAGTTGGAGTGCAATCAAAAATGCATTCCGCTGTATCTGGTGTGAAAGGGCCGTAAAGCTAGTCAGAGAGGAGATAAGGGCGCTCTGGTGGAGGTGGGTAGCTGGTCAGAGGGATAATAGTGATGAACTGGCACTTCTGGCAGCACTTTGGTTAGAGGAGAAGCAACTCTGAAGATATAATAAAGCACTTAAAAGATTGTTGAGTGTTAAAAAGCATGATAAAATCAGGAGTCTGACGAAGGAGCCCCAAATGCTCTGAAACGCGTTACTGCCCCTTTCTCCCCACTGATGCCATCAGCCTCATGTGTTCCGCAGAGAACCCAGAACACAGGCTTCCCTGCTGCCTCCTCTCTCCAGCACATACGAGAACGCTTGACAAGCTGCTGGACGGCTCTACACTGCTCTCTACCACCATGCTGAGGATGGACACATGCCACAGATGAGGACTCCTGATTTTATCATGTTTTTTAACACTCAACGATCTTGTAAGTGCGTTTAACCCTTTGTGCACTTTAATAAATTTTGCATACTGGACTTGGAGGTGCCTTACTTTTCCTAAAGCTAGTCAGCTGGCTGGGGAAGGAGCGCTGTGACATCCCTAGAGGTAATGTGTAAGAAAGGTCAGAGGAGTGAGATGGGAGAAGGATGGGGAGCAGAGGAAAGTGAGATGATAAATCAGGCAATGAGTCAGAGGGATGTCCGGGGGGGGGGGGGCTTAGGAATGCTAGTAGTTCTTTAAAAAGTATATTAAAGTGTCAGGGCTGGGCTCAGCCCTTCCTTCTCTGAGCTGGCCGCTCAGCTCTCAGCTAATTGCCAGCTCTTATCTCTCCACAGTTACTCAGCTGTTGATGATATCCTGCTCATCAGTCCTGCCTACTTAAGCCGTCCAGCCCAGAGGATCTCTGCCTTCGCCAACATCACAGAGACACTTTCCTGCATTCCTGTTAAAAGACTGGCTTGGCTGACATTCCTTCTGGCTCCAGATCCTGCTTGCTGTTTTACTACGCTCATCACCGGTTCCCTGACATTTGGCTTGTCTGACTATCCGTTCCGGTTCCTGAACTCTGGCTATGATTTGACCACGTTTTGTTCTATTTACTTTTATTATTAAACAAGTGTGATTTAACTGTACTTTGGTCTCGTCTGATTTCATGGTTTCTGACATAAAAGTAGTTTTAAAGCCTTAAGGTTTTTCACCATAATGCATTAAGGTGAAAAACTTTCTGTGCCGCAAAATCCCCCCTTCCCAACCCCCCCCCCCTCCTTATTCTTATCTGAGCCCGATCCATCAGTGTGCACAAGAGCAGCTGCTCTCGCTGCGGTCTCCCTCCTCCCTGGGCAGACTGATAGCAGTGGGAGCCATTGGCTCCCGCTGCCGTCAATCAAATGCTGTGCCGCACGTGTGGGGGGGCGGAGCCAAGCCGCCTGCTCTGTGTCAAGAGACGCAGACAGAGCTGCTCGGGAGTGAGCCCGCACACATGCCCCCTCCATGGAAGGCACTCGGAATGAAGAGAAGGAGCCACGGGGGACCCCAGAAGAAGAGGATCGGGTTGCTCTGTGCAAAAACCAGTGCACAGAGGAGGTAAGTATGGCAAGTTTGTTATTTGAATTTTTTTTTTTTTTAATGAAGCTTTACCTTTAAGCACATCAATACATTATCATAAGAATGAAAGAATATCTTAAATTTGAACCTAAGATGGATCACCCATAACCCTGAAATCTGAAGATTCTCTCAGAACAGAAATATTGGCTGGCACAGCGGCTTGTCTTTGGGGTTTGCGTTTCCCGGGGCGGACTTCCTGATCCAATTCTCACTACAAGTTAAGTTAGAGAGAATCTCTAAGCAGTGAAGAAGGGATAAGGATGGCAGACCCGAATCCTGACCCATTAAGAAACAAGTCCGCTCTTATATTTCTGTCCTGATGGATTCCTTTTAAAAAAATGTAAAAAAAATAAAAATCATCCTTGCTGTACACATTGTCCATTTGGCTTATTAAAATACTGACCAGCAGTTTGGATCGCAGGAAACTGAACTGACCTGAAGAAGATGTCACAGCAGAGTCTCTGTTGCCTGGGGTTGACCAGCTGCTCCCGTAACGCCTCCAGCGAGCAGTTATAGACGTAGACTGGACAACGCAGCCGGCGGCTCGAGCTCAAATCCTGCAGGGAAGACTGACGGCTGAAGGAAATGTGCGTCTCTCTCTTGTGTTCGGCCTCCTGCCCATCGCCTGGTGAGACAAAACAAGGAGGAGATGTTACAGGTAAGTGAACAAGTTGCCTCCAGCAGCCTCAGAGCACAAGTGCCATCAGGTCCGACCCGTACCGACATTTCCACTGCATTGGCGGGTACATTGGTGTGCGATCCGAATCCTGGTACTCAATACTGCATGCAGCTGAGTGTCAAAAAAACTCAGAAGGAACTATAAAGCAGACATTGAATCTCTGTGTCTCCTGAATGCAGCAAAACTTTGAGACAGAAGCTTTGTACATCCAAAGGATCCAACACCCAAAACACGAATGAAGTGATATATGCAATGCAAAGATCTGTGCATTGGGGAGATGAAACAAACCCTCAGCAAATGGGAAACATAGGAGGGCAAATCCTACAGGTCAATTTTCCAACACCTTAGAGCACGTGTGTCAAACACATTGCCTGCGGGCCGTATCTGGCCCTCCAGGCCATTTCATGTGGCCCTCACACCTCTCCACCTTGTCTCAGCAGTCAGAAGCAGAGAGGAGGACAGAACTCCTCCTACAGATTCTGCACCTCTTCTCTGTGCAGCCGCAGCACCCTTCCTCTCCGTTTCCTTTGGCTTTTAGCCGATTCCAGCCTTCCTCTGGTCCTCCTCCAGACCCTGCACTTTCTGCTTCCCAGCTCCGCCCATTTTTAATCCTGGCAGCAGCACAAGGTAAGGGGGGTGCACTGTGATGTAAGGGAGGGTGGGGGGATCTTCACTTCTGATGGTGGGAGGCTCTTGACATCTGATGTAAAGGGGGGGGGGGGGGGGGCTGCTTTGGACATCTGCTTATAATTACGAGAATACTACAACTCTATGCCCGTTGAAAAGAAGGGTCGCACACCGCTGGTATCATCCACAAGAAACTTTATTGGAGACTGCACAGACAGAACACCATGGCAGAACCATTATCAATCAGTCTGAGCAGTTTCTTGTGCATGATACCAGCAGTGTGCGACTCTCGTTTTCAGACTTCCATCATCTGCTACAGGAGTGTGAGTGGGCTCGGTGCCGGTCCGCCCTTCAAAACTTAAAGTGTTACTAAACCCCGGACTCTGCATTCAGCATATCTTTTCTCCCACAGAACATGGAAATGCAAATTATATTAGTAAATAGAAACTGCTAAATACATTTTCTCATCAGCAGTATATAGCAGTCTTGTGACTTCTATCAGTGTCTGGTTAAAGCTTGTAGGAGGAGTTTTCATTCTACTCCGACTGTCCTATGAGGCTGCAAAGATGCCTGACCCCTCTGTCTGGACAGTGCTGATTGGCCCTGTGCTGATCACATGCACTCTCCCAAAACAAAACAAAACAAAAAAAAAAAAAAACTCTCTAGCAATACACACCAAAGCGTGTGCAGAGTGCCCCTAAGGCTCCGTTCTATCAGCAGATAGTTTGGGGACTGAGGAAGAAGCGGAATATCAGAGAGGACAGGATCAAACAGCCTTCTTGGGATTAACCCCTTAAGATCCACTGTGAGTATAACAAGCATGCTTTACTTCATATACAGACTGATTTTACTGTTGTGGGTTTAGTAACACTTTGAGTCTTAAGTTAGTACTAAGGATTATTAGGATGTAACGCGTAAGGGCGGAGTGAAGGCGGTGACATCATCATGCTTGCCGACCTGGCCTGGATGAGCAAGCAGAGTTTGTGAATGCGATTCCCGATCTCCATACCTGAGGATTTAAAGTGAAATGCCACTTTTTTTTTACTTTTTTTAAATGTGAGAAGCTGGTACATTTGTTTTGCAGTAAATAAATGCTGTTTTCGATACGGAGAGAATAACATCCTCTGTTTTTTATTGCTTTGAGGGGCATGGGTTACCTCTCCTTTAACCACTTGCCGCCCGTAAAACTTACTTATACACCAGGAAAGGTGGCACTGCAATACTTCTATGTCTGGGGTCTGCATGTGTGCCACCGGTGGCCTGCTCCTGATGTTATACACAACGGGGGCCGGTCAGCGGGTACCGCGAACTCCGCCGATCATCCAGCACAGAGGCAGAATGGCAATCTGTCTATGTAAACAAGGCAGATCGCTGTTCTGTCAGTAGAGAAAGCATGGATCTGCAGGAACACAGGATCCATGCCTTCCCCCTAATAAAAGCACCTCCCATTGGCTAGGCACACAGTTAACCCTTTGATTGCCCCTGATGTTAACCCCTTCCCAGCCAGTGTCATTAGTATAGTGACAATGCAATTTTTTTTAGCACTAATCACTGTATTAGCATCACTGGCCCCCAAAAAGTGCCAATAGTGTCCGCCGCAACATCACAGCCCCGCTGATCACCGTCATTACTAGTACAAAATAACTAAAAATATCCCATAGTTTGTAGACACCATAACTTTTGTGCAAACCAATCAATATACGCTTATTGGGATTTTTTTTACCAAAAATATGTAGCAGAATACATATTGGCCTAATTTGATGAAGAAATTAAATTTTTTTTCAATTTTTTTTACCGAATATGTTTTATAACAGAAAGTAAAAAAATATTGTTTTTTTTTTTTTTTTTTCAAAATTGTCAGCTTTTTCTTTTTTATAGCACAAAAAATAAAAACCGCAGAGGTGATCAAATACCACCAAAAGAAAGCTCTATTTGTGGGGAAAAAAGGACGTCAATTTTATTTGGGTACAACGTCGCATGACCGTGCAATTGTCAGTTAAAGTAACGCAGTGCCATATCGCAAAAAAAACGGCCTGGCCATAAGGGAGGGGGGAGGGGTAAATCTTGCAGCGGTCAAGTGGTTAAGGATTGCCGTGGATTGAATTTGCCCGAAGAGGATCGGCTTTCCTTTTGATGTGGGTAGAAAATGGAGCCTCTCTCTCTCTATTGCTTGTGTAATACAGGAAGTCCATTCCGAGGGGAGCAGATTTGATTTTGGAGCACACTGGTGGGGGGGGGTGGGGTAGGTTCTCACTGATGGAGTTTAAAGAGAACGCCGTGTGGATATAAATGATGGAGAATCTTCCTGACACTCATTAGAACTGAAGAAGTGGCTTGGGAGAAGCTACAAAAAACATCTTCAGCATTACAGAACAGTTTAATGTGACTTAATACTATGAGCCGAGTCATTCCGGAGATAATTAAATTCCAATATGTACAACAAATTATCATCGAGCGCTCCTCTCCAAACTAATATGCAGCATTGCGATGATATGGATGTACAACACCATATGGCGGTTTCTAAAAGGATACAAAAATCCGACTCGTGTTATTTAAAATGTTCTAACCAGCAAAACGTTAAAATGCAATGAGATTTATTTGGGGGATTAAATGTAGATCACACGACTTGTAATAGTGCATATTTATACATTTCTGGAGGCGAGGACTTGATGATAATTTGTTGCATATATTGGAAATTTGGATATCGAGGAGATCACAGAGCAGCTGCCAGCATCCAAAATCTCCAACTCTTTGAAGCTTACCTACAGTGCCAAAAGTATTCACCCCCCTTGGTTTTTTACCTATTTTGTTACATTACAGACTTTAG
Organism: Aquarana catesbeiana; assembly: GCF_042186555.1. Classification (NCBI taxonomy): domain Eukaryota; kingdom Metazoa; phylum Chordata; class Amphibia; order Anura; family Ranidae; genus Aquarana; species Aquarana catesbeiana. Next base: position 337,336,901 of record NC_133330.1, on the reverse strand, counting down.
TTCAATGGTTTTTTTTTAATCTGAATTATATGTGATGGATCAGAACACAACAGTCTAAGTTGGTGAAGTAAAATTAGAAAAATATATACATAAAACTAATTTTCAGAAATAAAAAACTGATAATTGGCATGTGCGTATGTATTCACCCCCTTTGTTATGAAGCCCATAAAAAGCTCTGGTGCAACCAATTACCTTCAGAAGTCTCATAATTAGTGAAATGATGTCCACCTGTGTGCAATCTAAGTGTCACATAATCTGTCATTACATAGACACACCTTTCTGAAAGGCCCCAGAGGCTGCAACACCTAAGCAAGAGGCACCACTAACCAAACACTGCCATGAAGACCAAGGAACTCTCCAAACTAGTAAGGGACAATGTTCCTGAGAAGTACAAGTCAGGGTTGGGTTATAAAAAAAAATAGGAGCACCATCAAATCTATCATAACCAAATGGAAAGAACATGGCACAACAGCCAACCTGCCAAGAGACGGCCGCACACCAAAACTCACGGACCGGGCAAGGAGGGCATTAATCAGAGAGGAGCACAGAGACCTAAGGTAACCCTGGAGGAGCTGCAGAGTTCCACAGCAGAGACTGGAGTATCTGTACATAGGACCACAATAAGCCGTACGCTCCATAGAGTTGGGCTTTATGGCAGAGTGGCCAGAAGAAAGCCATTACTTTCAGCAAAAAACAAAATGGCACATTTTGAGTTTGGGAAAAGGCATGTGGGAGACTCCCAAAATGTATGGAGGAAGGTGCTCTGGTCTGATGAGACTAAAAGAATAAAACTTTTTGGCCATCAAAGAAAACGTTATGTCTGGGGCAAACCCAACACATCACATCACCCAAAGAACACCATCCCCACTGTGAAACATGGTGGTGGCAGCATCATGCTGTGGGGATGTTATTCAGCAGTCGGGACTGGGAAACTGGTCAGAGTCGAGGGAAAGATGGATGGTGCTAAATACAGGGATATTCTTAAGGAAAACCTGTACCACTCTGTGTGTGATTTATACTCACCTAGATGACTGCAGCATCAATCCGAGCTGCAGCTGTCCCCTGCTGGCTCTACACTGGGAACTGAGCGATCAAAGGCTGCTTATTGCTCAGTCCGTGGGTCTGCTCTGAGCACAGAGCAGTGACCGTCAGTCACCGGCTCTCTGCTATGGCCCTCCAGCATTCACTGGAGTCCTACACTGTGGAGGGGGCAGGAGCTGCTGGCTCAGGCTCTCAGCTGGGCACTGAGAGGCTGAGTCAGCTTCCAGTCAGGCATTTTGACATTATTGTTGGGATCCCTCCAGTGTCTGGACTGGCCCTGAGACTTCAGCCAACAGCAGGCCTGAGCCCGCTGTCAGCTGATCCTGGGTCACAAGAGTGCAGAACTAAGTGCACTCCTTTAGTGAATATGGAATACCTACTTGGTGTTCAGCTTTACATATACACAATTTTTTGCCTTTTGGAGGTTCGTGAAGCACAGCATTTTGTCAGGGTCATTTACCCGATGCAGGGGTGATGCTCAGTGTGGGGATCACAGCTCCAGACGGAAGGGTCTCTGACAGAGAAGAGTTGAACAGCGAGCTTCCCTCTGTGGACACGGAGAGGTCTGGAGGGATCATCAACTTCTGGACATCTAGAAGAGAAACAGAATAAAGATCAATAATATCCATGACAAGTATGGAACTCGATGCAGAAATCATGCTTCAGCTATGCTATGTGGTTAAGTGTTTTAGAACAACCTCCACTCCTATTTCTAGGGGAGTTTGCGACCACTGAGCCAAAAAAAAAAAAAAAAAAAACATTTTTGGGTCAGGTATTGAAGTTGGATGAGAAGACCGCTTTCACAATCGGCGTTCCAGTTCATCCCAAAGGTGTTCAGTGGGGTTGAGGTCGGGGGGGGCTCTGTGCAAGAATACTTGAGATCCTCCACATCAACCTGGTCACACCTTGTCTTTATGAAGCTGGCTCTGTACACAGCGCACAGGAAAGAGCCTTCTCCAAGGTGTCTTCACAACGTCGCAAACGCACAATTGTCTTAACTACTTCAACCCTGGAAGGTTTTAACCCCCCCCCCCCCCCCTCCACCCCACCCTTCAAGACCAGGCCATTTTTTTCTATGCGGCAAAGCGCTACTTTAACTGACAATAGCTCTGTCATGCAATGTTGTACCCAAATTAAATTTATATAATTTTTTTTTTACACAAATAGAGCTTTCTTTTGTTAGTATTTAATCGCCACTGTTTTTTTGTTTGGTTTTTTTATTATATAAAAATATAAAAAGACCAATTATTTTGAAAAAAAAAAACAATATTTTTTTACTTTCTGCTGTTAAACATATCCAATTAAAAAATAAAATAAAATTTCTTCATAAATTTAGCCCAAAATGTATTCTGCTACATGTCTTTAGTTAAAAAAATAAAATAAAAAAGTACTCTGACATAAACGAACACTGTTACAGAACAATTTCATCAACCTAGCATTAGTTAAATGATCCGGGTCATAGTACACATGGCTTCTATACCTCCCGTAATGAATATGTATAAGATGGTCGATCGCCGTTCACTTTCCTTTCAGTCCATCTCTACTAATCGTTACTGTTTCTGACTGCAATCAGGAGAATGCATATATATTTAATTTTACATGTGGTACTGTTCTGAATAAGAGAAGTTTTGGACCCAAATGGTCTCCCTGCTTTCAGCTACTACAGTCAGGCTGTTATTTGTTGAAAAGGACTTGGAAGATCCCCATTACCTCCACAGTAAATGGACTAATCACCATAACGAGAAGACCGTTCTATATAACATTACCTTCATGTATTAGGATAGAGTATTATATATGTATGCTTCCTTGATTTGTAACAATCCTTTGTTATCAATAAATCTTTAATGATAAAAAAATAAAAATAAAAGCATTTTTAAAGAACATACCAGAAAAAGTGGCCGGAAGGAAGGTCAGCAGAAGGTGTTGCGGGTTCACTAGTCGAGCATAGCACCTCCACTGTGGCCCTATTCCATTGGTTAAGGTTCTGCCATCATCTGTCTCTTCTGTCGGACAGGGGCTCTAAAATAAAAATGTATAAAATTTATTTTAAAAAAAATGTATAAAATAAAACACAACAGAACTACCAACAAGTGTGTAAGGCAAATGCATCTCTTTGGATGCACACTGACTAGACAGATTAGGTAGGTGCTAGAGCTGCATGATTAAGCGTTAAGAATCGAGATCGCGATTCTTTCCCCCCCTCGCGATCTTAACAAAGCATTTTCCAGATTCTATGCAGAGTTCTCTGCTCAAGCCAACAGCTGTCAAAAAAAAAGAGAAAACAAAAACAGGCAGTCTGCCAAGTTTCACAACATTCCTCAGAGCCGGTTCACACTGGGACGACTTGTCAGGCGACTTAGCCACCTGACAAGTCGCGTTCCGTTCTGTACAATGGAACCATTCTAATGGGAGCGACTCAAGTCGCTCCGACTTAGAAAAAGGTTCCTGTACTACTTTGGGGGCGACTTGAGGTGCCTTGCATTGACTTCTATATAGAAGTTGTTTTGCAAGTTGCCGCTGCTGTCGTGTGCAGGTCGCCTGAGGAAGTCGCGCAGCAAGTCGTGCTGCCTCAGTGTGAACAGGCTCTCAGTGGCTGAGCCAACTATAAACATTGTAACATTTTGTTCTTTAGTTCAAAGGAATGAACTTCAGTCTTTATTGAGGGAAGTTTAACCACTTGCGGACTGCCCACCGTCATTTTACATCGCTACTTTGAAGAGGAATATAGTTGTTATGGCAGCAGCTATCTGCCATAACCCCAGTATCCTCTTCTTCAGCGGGGGGTCCGATTTCAGATAAAAGTGGTCTCTGCAGCGGATTCGCCGCAAGATCACTTTTAATCGGCGGCGGGAGAGGGCCCCATGCTCCGGTGCCCTCTGCCGCTTACCGGAGCTGTCGGTAGCGGCGAAGGCGATCAGGTTCTTCTCCCTGTTAGGCATGGAGGCGAGTGAGGGGAAGATGGCCCCCACCCGTCTCCATATCATTGCAGGTCGGAAGCGAGGTCAAAACGTCACTTCCGCCCATAGCTCTTAAAAAGGGACATTTTTTTTTTTTTTCCAAATGACATTTAGTTATTTTTTTTTATTGCATTTTAGTGTAAATATAACATCTGAGGTCTTTTTGACCCCACATCTCATATTTAAGAGGTCCTGTCATGCTTTTTTTCTATTACAAGGGATGTTTACATTCCTTGTAATAGGAATAAAAGTGACACAATTTTTTTTTTAAAAAAGAACAGTGTAAAAATAAAAAGGTAAAATAAATAAGAAAAAAAAATAATATCTTTTTAAATGCGCCCCATCCCGTCGAGCTCGCGTGCAGAAGAGAACACATACGTGAGTAGCGCCCGCATATGTAAACGGTGTTCAAACCACACATGTGAGGTATCGCCATGATCGTTAGCCCTAGACCTCCTTCTGTAACTCAAAACATGCAACCTGTAGAATTTTTTTAAACGTCGCCTATGGAGATTTTTAAGGGTAAAAGTTTGTCGCCATTCCACGAGCGGGCGCAATTTTGAAGCATGACATGTTGGGTATCAATTGTTTTGCACAGAGTGGCCCCGATCATCATCTTCTGGGGTCCCCCGGTGGCTCTCGCGGCTCCTCCCCACATCAGATAACCCCCCCCAAGGAGAAGCGCTCTCCCAAGGGAGTTACCTTGCGGGCGCGCTCCCGAGTCCAGAATTTGAGTCCACAGACACGAATGCCGGACTCGGCCCCGCCCCCCGCATCATTGGATTTGACTGACAGCAGCGGGAGCCAATGGCTGCGCTACTGTCAATCTATCCAATCAAGGGCCGAGAACCCAGGCAGAGAGACAGCGTGTCCCCGCCGGGTCCAGTTTCAGGGCTCAGGTAAGTAAAACGGGGGGGGGGGGGGGGGGGGCGGTGTATGCCAAGTGTTTTTTCACCTTAAAGCGGGGGTCCACCTATCTATCGTTTTTTTTTTTTTTTGAGTTCATTCACAAACTTTTCTTCTCAGCATTACATACTCACATATTGTGTGTAATATGTCCGCCTGTGTCAGATTTCGTCGGAAAGAATAACTTATATTATTCACTGCAGGCGGTTTCCATCTTCATTGTGGGCATTTGAAGCCCACAAGCATTTATTTCCTGGATGTGGTGAATGCTGTGCTCCCAGCATTCACCGCTCGTTCCCACACATGCTCAGTGGCATCCTGGGAAGCCTGAGACTAGCTCCCAGGAGTCTGGGAGAGGCTAGAAACACACCTACTCCCACGGGAGGAGAACCAGGAAGTGCAAAGAAGAATAGAAAAGTAAAAGGTAATTACGGCGATTTAAATTTTTTTAAACGGCATGTCAGCATCTAGGCAAGGAAGAGAATACATACAGATATTGTTCAAAATTTGGGTGGAACCCCGCTTTAATGCATAGGATGCATTAAGGTCAAAAAACACGAGGGTTTACAACCCCTTTAAGTGGTTAAAGACTAAACCTTTTTCTGACACGTGTTGGTTTCAAGTTAAAATCATTATTTTTTGCTAGAAAGTTACTTAGAACCCCCAAACATTATATATATATATTTTAGCAGAGACCCTAGAGAATAAAATGGTGGTTGTTGCAATATTTTATGTCACACTGTATGTGCGCAGCAGTCTTTCAAATGCATTTTTTTTTTTAATTAAATGAATAAAAAATACTAAACAGTAAAGTTAGCCCAATTTTTTTTTTTGTATAATGTGAAAGATGATGTCACGCCGAGAGAACCGCGATCTTTATTCTAAGCAAAAAAAAAAAAAAAATGCGATTCTCATTTTTCTCCAGAATCGTTCAGCTCTAGTAAGGTGCTCATATTAATCTAAATTTGCTTGTACAAAGACGGTGTTGGTCAGAATGTAACCTGTGTGGTGACCCTAATGCCCCGTACACACGATCGGACATTCCGACAACAAAATCCTAGGATTTTTTTCCGACGGATGTTGGCTCAAACTTGTCTTGCATACACACGGTCACACAAAGTTGTTGGAAAATCTGATCGTTCTGAACGCGGTGACGTAAAACACGTACGCCGGGACTATAAACGGGGCAGTGGCCAATAGCTTTCATCTCTTTATTTATTCTGAGCATGCCTGGCACTTTGTGCGTCGGATTTGTGTACACACGATCGGAAATTCCGACAACGGATTTTGTTGTCGGAAAATTTTATAGCCTGCTCTCAAACATTGTGTGTCGGAAAATCCGATGGAAAATGTGTGATGGAGCCCACACACGGTCGGAATTTCCGACAACAAGGTCCTATCACACATTTTCCGTCGGAAAATCCGACCGTGTGTACGGGGCATTGGACTGTAATATTAGATACGTAACTTACACTGATCAGCCATAACTTTATGACCACTGACAAGTTAAAGGATAAGTTCACTTTCGGGAACATGTTACGACAGCTGTGTTGTGTGAAGGGGCTCCCCCCGCAGCCTTCTGAGACATGTGACCTGTCCAGATAGGCTGTGGGCAGAGAGGGTGGGGCCAAAACTTCTGCTTGGATTGTAAAGGTGATCCAGGCGGAAGTGGTAGCAGGTAACTGTCAAAACCAGGTCCAAACCAACCAAAAACGCTCCCCACCCATTAAATAGGCAAAAATATCCAAAAGTTGAAGAGGAGCGGGTGGGGGGGGGTTGTAGCAGAAAAGCAGAACTTTCCCTTTGGGTAAAGTTCCGCTTTAATGGTGATCGGTCTCCTTTCTAACAAATCCACTGTGACCCATAATAACCTGTCATTACATTATGACAGCTTTGTGTCCTCCATGCTCACCTGTATAAACATGACAGATGACACGGTACGAGGCCCCCCCATGCAAACAGGTCCATGCAAATTCCAATCTGTGCAGAACTCAATGTAACATAATATGTAACGCTTAGCATACAAGCAAATAAACTGCTGTACAACTATAGTTAAAGTGGAAGTCCATGCAAAAACTAAAACCCCTGCATCTATAGACACCACCGATCGAACACCAACCTCTCTATCCCTGTAAAGTAAAAATTAGTATACAGTAATAACGATGGGAAAGATCGGCACATTTGCACTTTGATGCATTTATAGTCATTTATTCATTGCACTTTCTAGTAATGCTGCCATTCAGTTATGCTTATAGGTACCTGTGCACTTTGATGCGTTTATCTGTCATATTTCACATTTGAATTTACATGTATTACTTTGATGCGTTTATATGTGTTTATATGTATTTGTCATATTTCACATTTGTATTCATATTTATTAGTATTCATCTATTATTAGGTCCGCTTACCTTGTAGAGGTATTTTGTTTTCCTCATCCACATGCGTTTATTTAGACGCAGTTGTTCGATCATGCTATCATTTAGTAGCATGTCTAACACACTCTAGCGCAGCGTAATCTTTTTTTACAATAGTATACAGTAAAACCTTTGGATTGCGAGAATAATTTGTTCTGGAAACAAGCTTGTAATCCAAAGCATTTGTATATCAAAGCAAATTTCGCCATAAGAAATAATGGAAACTCCAATGATTCGTTCCACAACCATTTATTCCTAGGTCCTTCAGTTTATAGTCCTTATAAAAAGATTATAGCGATGTGACCAGGTTGTGTTACCATAAAATGTCCATCCACAAATGGAGGCCTCCACAAGGGGATTAGAAGCCAAATCCAGCAGGAGCCCCAGAGTATAAAAGAGAAGAGAGGCGCCTCTAAGTGTAGTAATACGGTTACATTTAATGAAGGTACAGCATTTAGCAACTCACATGGTTGATGATTAAAAGAGGCTCATCTAAGTATGCAGGCATCCGGGGGTAAAGCTGTCCACATAGACCATCCCCCCGCACCGCCGGCTCTCACCGCTGTCAGTCTGCAATTCTGACCGGGAAGACCACCCTGCAGTAGAGCGATCTGAAAGCGAGGCTTGAAGCGCTCATGGAAGGGATGAGGCCAACGGTGGTGAAGAGGACGGTCTATGTGGACAGCTTTACCCCGGATGCCTGCATACTTAGATGTGCCTCTTTTAATGTGAGTTTCTAAATGTTGTACCTTCATTCAACGTAACCATATTGCTACACTTAGAGGCGCCTCTCTTCTCTTTTATATAATTATACTCGCTACTTGTATATACAGTCAAAATTTATTTATTTAAAAATTTTGCTCGTTTTGCAAAACGCTCTCACACCAATTTTACTGTACATACCTTTTGGAAGCCGATCTGACCCGCTCCGACCGGAACCCAAAGCTAAGCTGTCAGCCGCGGCTTCTCTATAAAGGAGGGTGCGGAGGAGAAGCTCCATAGTAATTCTATGGGTGACGTCACTTCCCATTCATTTCACAGCCGTTGTCGGCCATGTCCTCTGCAGAGCTTCTTCCGCCGCTGGAGACCGGACCGGAGCGGGTCAGATCAAGCTTCCATTAAGGTATGTATACTCATCTTTTCTTTACAGGGATGGGTGTGTTAGTGTTAGATCCCTGGTGTGTACAGGTGGAGGGATTTTAGATTTTGCATGGACTTCCACTTTAAAGTGGTTGTAAACCCTTATGCCGCGTACACGCGGTCGGACTTTTCGTCTACAAAAGTCTGACGGACGCCGACGGAAAAAATACGGCTGACAATCCGATCATGTGTGGGCTTCCCCGGACTTTCAGCTGACTTTTCCAGCCGCAAATCTCACGGACTTTAGATTTGAAACATGCTTCAAATCTTTACGTCGTAACTCCGCCGGACCCAGAAATCCGCTCGTCTGTGTGCTAGTCCGACGGACAAAAACCGACGCTAGGCCAGCTATTGGCTACTGGCTATCAACTTCCTTATTTTAGTCCGGTCTACCTCATCACGTACGAATCCGTCAGACTTTTGTGTGATCGTATGTAGGCAAGTCTGTTCGTTAGAAAGTCTGCCGCAAGTCCGCCAAAAGTCCGTCGAAAGTCCGTCGGACGGGCTGTCAGACTTTTGTAGCCGAAAAGTCCAACCGTGTGTACGCGGCATTACAGACCACTTTTGACTGTAGCTACCGTGGATATCTCCTAAACCTGCACGGTTTAGGTGGTTTCCCCTGTATCAGCATGTGCCGACATCATCAGCACATGCCCACTGAAAAAACAGACCGAGCGTGCCGTTAATGGTGACGTCATGGCGGGTCCGGCCGGTCACAGCACCGGAGCCCATGATACCTGGAAATAACTCTGAGAGACATATCGCTGGCTAGAGCAGTGTGCCGGGACCGCTGCGGGGGCTTCGTTCCAAGGTAAGTATTTCATGATGAGCTAGTATGCCATGCTTACTAGCTCATTATGCCTTTGTCTTGCAAAAAAAAAAAAAAAAAAAAAAGATAGGACATATGGATTCCAGCTATAGGATGAACCAGTTTTATTATAGATAGTAAAGGTTTCTAAATTAACGAATTTGTCGAAAAGTTGTTAAAAAAAAAAAAAAAGAAAAAAGAAGAATATGGAAAGAAACGGTTGGCACATGTCTATTCAATATTTCTAAATCTACCATTTTCATTCAAATCTCTGGTGATCCTGCCATGATGGTCATCGTTTGGGCACCTCCATTCACAGAGCGACAACCATCTCCCAATTGCACAGCTGCATTGTCATCCCCGTCACATGCCTCCTGGTGGAGACTACAAGTGACCGTGCCAACACACATCAAATCAGGAATGGTCCACCGTAGTCACCATCAGGAACCAGGCCAGAGCAACCATGTGCAGCCAACGGTGGAGCGATGTGAAGAGGAAGTGGCCGCAGAGGCTGGAGAAGGTCATCAGCACTATGATGGGAATAAAAAAGGATGAGAGAAAAGTAGACATGTGCGATTCGTTTAGTTCCAAATTTGTTTAACGAATTTTGACAAATTCGTTAATTCCGAAGTCTCCGAATTTCGAAATTGCGAATATCGAATTTTCGAAAATTCAAAATTCCGGGAAATTCGAAATTTCATAAATTTTAAAAATCTAAAATTTTGAAAATACAAGAATAAGAATAAAAATCTGCAGATATGGTGGCGCCCAGGAGGTGGAAACTTTGGAGGTGGACCTGGTGGTTATGGTGGTGGTCCTGGTTATGGCAATCCAAGGTGGTGGATATGGTGGCGGATATGACAACTACGGAGGAGGTAACTATGGTGGAGGAGGAAACTACAATGAATTTGGAAACTACAATCAGCAGTCTTCTAATTATGGCCCTATGAAGAGTGGAGGAAACTTTGGAGGCAGCAGAAGCAACTATGGCCCTGGCAGTGGAGGGAGTGCTGGTGGTGGATATGGAGGAGGAAGAAATCGCTATTAATTCCACTTTGTTCCTTCTGGGCTTCACTGTATAAATAGGAGAGGATGAGAGCCCAGAGGTAACACAGCTGCGGGTTATCGAGATTACAAATTTAAGGAGTCATTATCTCAGTCATGCGTAGAACATGCAGTGATATGATAGAGGACACCAGAGCAGATACAGAGAGCCATTTTGTGAATGGAATGGATATATTTAGGTACAATACCTTTACAATGGATGAAGGACTGTAAAATATACCTTTTTTGAGACAGTTTTTAAATGTTTATTTGTAGTGGTCATTTGTAAAGAGTGCAACAGCATTCCTTTTTGATAATGTTCAATTTAAGTTGCAGGTAACGTGACGCTTTTTTATAAGATTTATGAACAGTCAAAGCAACTAACCAGGATCATGGTGTAATATGAGACTTTTTTTTTTTTTTTTTTTTTTTTTATTTCCATTTTAAATTTCAGTGTGTGTATAGTTTAAGCTGTTGTACACCTTCATTTAATAAAAAAAAAATGGAAATTAAGAAAAAAAAAATGGAAATCTGAAATAACTAATGATACATATTAAATGATACACCATTCGTTATTTCGGATAATTCTTAACTTCAGATAAATTTGTATTCGTTACGTTCACTAACAGCCAAATTTGAAAGGAAATTCCAATATCTATAATTTAATAGTTAGTTATTATTTCGATATTTACGGATTTTCTTTCTTTTTTTCAGATTTTCTAATTTTCGCATTTCCAAAAATTCAGTAATTTGAAAATCCGAATTTTCGTTTTTACGAATTTCCGAAAAAAGCAAAAAAACGAATGAAACGAAAACTAAAAAATGTGTCAGTGCACATGTCTAAGAAAGAGAACAACAAATATTTTGTTACAATACAAAAAAAAAAAAAAAAAAAAGTAATTGTTTGAGGCAGTCAGGGCTTTAGCGAACCAAATGTCATTCAATTAGGGATTAGATTTGCTCTAAGGCCCCATTCACACCTGAGCGTAGCGTTTTTCAGGCAGAAAGTTGCGCAATTTTACAGCGATTTTTGTCACGGTTTTTACAGCAATTTTGTACAGGTCAAAAGGTCACCAATCTAAAAAGCAGAAAAACACCCAAATCTGCCTAAAGCAAAAGTTCCAGAGCTTGTTTGAGCTTCAGGCGTTTTGGAGCTTCCGGCTTCAGGCATTTTGGAGTGGAGATGTGAACCATCTCCATAGAGAATAATTGATTTTTTTTCCCCCCAGCGTTTTGTAGCTTCAGGCTTCAAGCTACAAAACGCTCAGGTGTGAACGGGGTCTAAGTTGTTATTTAGCAGCCTAGAATGCGTTGCTTGTCGTGAGAATAAACTTCCCCACCTTCCTGTGGAGTAGGCTGATCCCTCACTCTGTTCCAAAGTTACAAGAAAGGATCAAAGTGCCCCCCCGGGACCCCTGGCTGGTGTTGGAATCTCAGGCAGTTTGTTCCACAGTCATGCAACTAGCCACTTCTACTGTCCAGCAAAGTCAGCAATTCCAACATTACCTGTAGGGTGCCTGCAGAGTTGGTAGCCTCTCGTTGACCATTCTGATGTAAGGGGATGGAGTCCCCATTCTCTGAAGTGGAAGATTGTCTGACGGGGTCCTCTGTAAATAAAAAAGCACAATTCAGCTTTTAGGAAAGACTATGGACCTCTGGAACCCAACCTGCACCCCCTAAGGCATATGATGTGCGACCCTCGGACCTCAGCAGTGTGTAGTGGGAACATGGATTAGGGTAATCGCATTGATCTCTACCAGCCTTGTGTAGAAAAGGGGAGAGATTGGGACTTTATAGAGTGTTGACAGGATACATTGTTGCTGGGGATATGCTGCAGAAGACCATATGAAACTGGGAACATATTTATAAAAACGGGTTTTGGTACTTTAAATGAGGCAAGGCCTAATAAGGTCCTATTCCTCCATCCCTACCAATATAGAAGAAAAGACGAGAGGTTGGGACTTTATATGACGCACATGGTGGTAAATAAATGAATTGATGGATATTTATGTGTATATATATATATATATATATATATATATATATATATATATATATATATATATATATATATATATATATATATATATATATATATATATATATATACATATACATACACACACACACACAGCATAATATTAATATCAAGTTTTAAGACAATTTTCCATAATAATCCTTGTAACATCTAGATATGTATATATTTTTGATTATAGATAGATACTAAAGGCTTGCTCCTGAGTGGCTAAAAGTCACGAAACGCGTCGAGCTACCAGCTGCCGTATTCTATACCTATTATGTGTTGACAAAGATCTTTACGTCATTTGTTTACCTAATACATGTGAATAAAAATGAAATTTTTGCCATCATGTTCAATAACTTATACTTGAGAGTAGCAAGTTTATAGGCTATATAGAGATACAGTTGTGTGAAAAAGTATTTGCCCCCTTCCTGATTTTAAATTTTTTTTTTGCATATTTCTCACACTTAAATTATTCAGATCATCAAACAAATTTTAATAATATTACACAAAGATAACCCAAGTAAATCCAAGATGCGGTTTTTAAATTATTATTTCATTTATCAAGGGTTCAAACCTGCCTGGCCCTATGTGTAAAAAAAGTAATTGCCCCTTTCCACGCTGAATCATGAGTGAATGGTGATTAAACACAATTTTTTGGAAAGCTGAGTTAAAATTCACTTGTCACACCCAGGCCTGATTACTGCCAGACCTGTTGAATCAAGAATTCACATAAATAGAAGCTGTCTGACAAAGTGAAGCACGCTAACAGATCACAAAAAGCCAAACGCTTGATTGCAGTTGTTGCCGCCAAGGGTGGCACAACCAGTTATTAGGTTTAGGGTTGGGGGGGGGGCAATTACTTTTTCACACAAAGCCAGGCAGGTTTGGACAGCTTTTTTGCCTTAATAAATGAAACCATCATTTAAAAACTGCATTTTGTATTTATTTGGGTTACCTTTGTGTAATAATAACATTTGTTTGATGATCTGAGTCATTTAAGTGTGACAAATATGCAAAAAAAATTTAAAAAATCAGAAAAGGGGGCAAATACGTTTTCACACAACTGTATATGTAATATATGTATGTGTATATAAATGAAATTTTATTGGATCATTTATTATTATTATGTGATATTTGTGAAACCGTTCCAAGAATTACTGTTAAGGAAAATTGTCTTAAAGCTTGAGATATAAATAGATAGATAGATAGATAGATAGATAGATAGATAGATAGATAGATAGATAGATAGATAGATAGATAGATAGATAGACGAATAAATATTTTCATATCCATCAATTCATTTGTTTACCATCACGCGCTTCATATAAAGTCCCAACCTCTCGCCTTTTCTTCTATATTGATAGGGATGAAGGAATAGGGCCTTATTATTAGGCCTTGCCTCATTTAAAGTCCCAAAACCCGTTTTTATAAATATGTTCCCAGTTTCATATGGTCTTCTGCAGTATATCCCCACCAACAACGTATCCTGTCAATACTCTGCAGACCTAATAGAGGAAATGAGGGTCAGAGTTTCTGACTGTCCTCTCAAGAATTACATGTATTGAAAATTACGTGTGACCTTTTGGTGAAGTCAGTTGCTCACGGTTCTCCTCGCTGGAACAGAAGCTGTCCCTGAGGACCTGCAGTGCAAGGATCTCCCTGCTTTCTGCTTCATTCATTTTGTGGATCTGTGCTTCCTCCAAATCTGCTGCCCCTTATATTAAACGTTATGTGCAGCCCTTTGGTGAAGTCAGGGGCTGCATTTGAGGCCCCCTTTAGCTCATAAGTTGACAACCACTACAGACTATTGCAGGGATATGCAATTAGCAGACCTCCAGCTGTTGCAGAACTACAAGTCCCATGAGGCATAGCAAGACTCTGACAGCCACAAGCATGACACCCAGAGGCAGAGGCATGATGGGACTTGTAGTTTTGCAACAGCTGGAGGTCCGCTAATTGCATATCCCTAGACTATAGTCTACATGTCTAAAGTGAGCCATACATGGATCGAAATTCAGATGGGACTGGCCGAATTTCGATCCATGTGTAGGCACGGAGGTCGTACAGAAGTCGATTCACCAATTAACTTCTGTGAGACCACCCTGTCAGATTTTTCTTGCTCAATCAGCGCTGCAGGCTATTTCTCCTGAAAAATAGTAGTGAACTTCCCGTGCCTAGGTTGTGTAGCATCAGAACTGTATTTGGAGTAATATTTGGTGATGTTACTAATTTTATTGATCACAGTTATCCTTGCTGGAAAGGAAGTTGTACCTGAGAACGTGCAGTGCAAGGATTGTGAAGGAATGTGATGTAAATAATAATAATAATAATCTGAAAATGTCTATTTTCTTATGTGCATACATATTTTTCTCCTTACTCATTATATAAGTATACAGATTTGCTCTATTCCTATATTTTCTCAAGATGGCGGGTACCCCCTACATCCCACACATCAGAAGAACGCGGAACTGAAGATAAAACCAAGGACAGCCAAACCTCGTTATGAAGATTCTCCATCTTCTTTTCTATCTTAACCAATGAGATGTACCTATTAGACTAAAATAGCAATGACGTATTTGTGTGTATAAAACATTAGCACCACCTTGAATAAATTAGAAGTGTAAAAAGTAACGGTGCTGAGCGTGTCTCAGAGTGTTTACTTTTATATGCATGCATAGCCACACTTTCCAATTAGAGACAGCAGCAGATAACCTTGGGCTCGATTGGAGCTCTTAATCATTTCCATAACAGGATCTCCCTGCTTTATTCATTTTGTGGATCCGTGCTTCTTCCACCTCTGCTGCTGCCCCTTCATCATTATCCTACCAGTCATGGGATCACCAATCATCAGGAGGGTAGCTCTGATATGAGGAAGCAAAGCCCTGCTCCTCTACCAAGATGGCCACCTCCACAAGGAGACACAGTGCAGAATAAGGCATAGAAAGTCAATAATGAGGAATCTACAGTCTACAGGCAGTACCTTTTCTGCATTACTTCTTTGGGCAAAGCTACAACAGTAAAGGGCCTCTTTAACATTAAACTGAATTACTAATACAGCCCGGAGATAAATTCTGAATGCAATTAAATACAAGTATGGGGAGGCAGACAGATTCTTCTTGCTTAATGCCGCGTACACACGATCGGAAATGCCGCCAGCAAAACTCTGATGAGAGCTTTTTGTCGGAAAATGCGACCGTATGTATGCTCAAGCAAAGGATTGAGAGCATGTTCTCTATTTTTCGGTCAGAAAAGTTCCTAACCGAAAATGCATTCGTCTGTATGCAATTCGGACGCACAAAAAAATCACGCATGCTCGGAAACAATTCAACGCATGCTCGGAGGCATTGAACTTCATTTTCCTGGCTCGTCACCTTGTTGTGTTGTACGTCACCTCGTTCTTGACGGTCGAAAGTTGAGAGAACTTTTGTTTGACCGTGTGTATGCAAGGCAAGCTTGAGGGGAATTTCGTCTGAAAAACCTTCCAAGTTTTTTCAGACAGAAATGCCAATCGTGTGTATGCGGCACTAAGCGGAGTTCCAGATGTTTGTGTGTTTATTAAAAGTCAGCAGTTACAAAAAGTGTAGCTGCTGACTTTTAATTAACAAAACACTCACTTGTCCCACGGTCCAGCGGTGCGGCCGCCCGAACCCTCGGCTCGCTTCCTCCTCCCACCCCAGCGCCGGCATTGCAAGTGTGGGCACCCGGCTGTGACAGCTTGCCCCCCCCCCCCCAAAAAAAATTACATGCCAAATGTGGCATGTAAAGGGGGTAAGAGTGCTTTAAGCGGAATTTCTACTTTAGGGTGAAACTCTGCTTTAATGCTTTTCAATTGCTTTACTTTCTCTCCCTTCAAACCTGTCAGCCTAATCAGGCTCTATGGGGTTGATTTAATAAAACTGGAAAGTGCAAAATCTGGTGCAGCTGTGCATGGTGGCCAATCAGCTTCTAACTTTAGCTTGCTCAAATAAACAAAAGAAAAAAAAAACCTGGAAGCTGATTGGCTTCTATGCAGAGCTGCACCGGATTTTGCACTCTCCAGTTTTAGTAAATCAACCTCAATGCGGCTAATTCACTTCATCAGACTATCAGTAGAAATATTAATCAGATCCCCCAATCTATAGGCAGCCACCAGTGTAAAAATGAGCACTTAAGTAGTACAGGATGGACTCGCACCTACCTGGGGTACAGGAGAAAGGGGCGGGGTATCCATCGCGGTCACGCTGGAGAACCAGCTCCATGAATGTTTGGTGGTCTTGCTCATAGAGAGGGATCTCCTGATCATTGACGTCACTCTGCAGACAGCCGTGAAACAAGTTAAGCAGCATATCATTGGGCAGAGACGAATCCGGTTGCGCATTCTCAGGCTCAGCTGTAGGAGACAAATTTAACAAAAAAATCTATCAGGTGCTCACAGAGACCAGATCAGTTTTGCCTCCAAATCCTCCATAACCATAATCATGTACACTTGGATAACCTATGCATGAATATTTATGGAAAGGTGTTTTCTAACAATTGGAAACCAGGTGGTACCTTGCCGACACCAACCTGACATCCATAGGCTGATGACACAAGCTAGAGCCAGCAATTACCAGCAAGCTATTTAATCGCTAGAGTTGCTGGTGATTTGCTACAGAATTGGATTGCGCTCTGCAACAAACTGCACTCCATCAGCGATTTGTAGTTTTTATTTCTTTAAAACAACAAACATGTTATACTTACCTGCTGTTTGCAGTGGTTTTGCACAGAGCAGCTCCAATCCTCCTCTTCTCGGGTCCCCCGCTGGTGCTCTGAGTGCCCCATGGCAAGCCGTTTGCTATGGGGGCACTCGTGCGTGCTCACTCCCGAGTCCGGCTCTGTGTGTCCGTAAGACAATCAGAGCGAGGCTCGTCCCCACCCCCTGCTCCCTCCTCACTGGCTGTGATTGACTGCTGTGTCTGCTGGCGTTTTTCACAGTTGAAAGTCACATGGCTTTGTGTGCCACTGAGAAGGTGATTAGCTACACCTGATTGAGTTTACAAGTCCTTTTTAGGAGTGGGTGATCCTTTTTCTGTTTTTGAATTTTTGTTATATTTTTTTCTGACATGTTGGCGTTATATCTTTCACTTCGATGTTGTAAGTTGCACTGAGTAAATAAAGCTGGATAAAACAAAAACTGTGTCTGTCTTCTTTTATATACCCACACGTATGTAACTTTAGACTCTACCTCGTAGATGGAAGTGTGGAAGGATAAGCAGAGATGGAGGTCTTCAGATTTCTGAGAGCCCAGCTTTTAGGGGTGGGGTCCGTCTACGGATTTCTGAGCACCACGTATTTTTTAGGGTTGGGGCCCATCTTCAGATTTTTCAGAGCTCTGCTTTTACAGGTGGGGCCTGCCTTTTCATTTCTCAGGGCCCTGCTTTCTATGGACGGGATCTGTCTTCAGATATCCGAGTATCTGAGCACTCCATTTTCTAGTTGGAAGGAGGGGGGGGGGGGTCTGTCATCATATTTCTGAAAGGTCTGCTTTTAGGGGTAACACCTGCCTTTAGATTTTCCAAGTTCCTGCTTCCTATAGGTGGGGCCTGTCTAGCTTTCTGAGCGCCCCGATTTCTAGGTGTATGTCTGTTATCAGATTTCTAAGAGTCCTGCTTTCTGGGGGTGGAGCCTGACTTTAAAGGGGTTGTAAAGTTTAATGGTTTTTTACCTTAATGTATTCCTTGCATTAAAAGGTAAAAAATGTTTAGGTGTCAGCACTGCCCCCTCAGCCCCCCTTTAATTACCTGAGACCTTATTCGATCCAACGCTGTGCACATCTGCAGATCTTTTCTCCCCTCACTTTCGGGTCTCGCTGGCTTTGCTGGGGCACCAGGAGCCATTGGCTCCCAATCAAAACCTGTGACGAGGAAGCGGTGGGGGGCGGGGCCGAGTCTCGCGATCTGTGTCAATAGACGTAGCAGAGGGACTCGGGTACAAGCACGCACAAGTGCCCCCATGGGAAGCGGCTTCCCGTGGGAGCACTGGCCAAAGAGGAGGGGGGCCAGGAGTGCCTACGGGGGACCTGAAAAGAGAAGGTTCCCGCCCACTCTGTGCGATTCAATTGCTATTTTTTTTTTTTAAATACCTTTACAATGTCTTTACATTTCTGAGTGTCTGCCTCATTGTCGTCAAAATTCTGGTAATTAAGGAAAGTGCAAAGAAACTGCTGAACCTGTAGGGTTATCTTGCTGGTATTTTCTATCTTAAGGTATTGATGATGGTGTATGACCCGGTTCCCAGGCAGGTGGCTTCTACACCCCAGAGGATCTCCAGTGTCTCCTTGGCTTGTAGCGTAATGTAACCAGAATTGAAATTGAAGCACAACACCACTGGGGGTCCAGTTCACTTCTGGTTTGTTCACATTGTTGTCCGTCAAGTCCTGAGAAAGGCACTATTGGATCCTTTGAAACAGGTTGGCTACTTTTTGGATTGTACCCTTGACTTCCAAAAGAATAAAGTTGTATCTGGACCTCTTAGCAGTAGTGTGGTGCTTCAACTTCAGTTACATTTCAGGAATCTGAGAGCTTTTTTCGGAGGGTGGGGCCTATCTTCAGGTTTCTGAGCAACCTGCTTTTTGGAGGCGCTGTTACCAGGTTAACTTTAAAAAAGAAAACCTACAACAACATAAAGGGGTTAGCTAGATGACCCCTAAATTTACAACAGCTGAGCCCTCCATGTATGTGTGTGGGTGGTCTTTCCACCAATCTGCTGAAATACAAGTCCACCTGTGAGTTAGAACAATGATGTCCCACATTACCCCGGCTGAGCGTCAGGAAGAAAAGCTCAATCTGTTGGCATTTGGGTAGCAGCTTCATCAGATCGAAGTAGAACGGCACCTCCCGGATGCACGGGCCGCCACTATTACCAGGTTCTGGAAATAATGAAGACAAGATTACACTGCAGGAGGAATCCGACAATAAATTCATTTTTCATTCAGTTTTAATGAATCCAAATGTAAGAAAAAAAAAAAAAAAAAAAAATTATATATATATATATATATATATATATATATATATATATATATATATATATATATATATATATATATATATATATATATATATATATATATAATCTCCGAGGAATCACAAGGCAGCTTTAAAATTTGCTTATATCTCCAATTTCTATATTGGCGTTGCAGGCTTCTTCATGAAACACACAACAGTTTCGAGCCTCGTGGCTCTTCATCAGGTGTGAAGATGCCTGCAATGACAATAAGGACTTGTTCACACCACAATTTTAGCGATCCTGGATGCGTTTTTGAGCATGCACGTTTTTGACGAGTTTTGAATGCGCATTTTTTATTTTAAAACTTGAAAAATCTTTATTTATATTTTAGGGCATTCTGCTGTGTTTACACGTTTTACACATTTTGATGTGCTCCGGGCAAAAAAAAAAAATGCAGCAAGTTATACTTTTGTTGAAAGCACTGGAACTGAGCGCAATGGTGTGAACTAGAAATTAGCGAAATAAGCAAGAAACTTTTGGAGGAATAGAAGGCAAGCAGAGGGTGCAACCATATAAGTGTAGCAATTGTTTTTAATAAAAAAGCAGCTATAAACATGAATGCACTCACATGTGGTTCAAATAAGCAGGCATAACATCCCCATCAGCTCACTTGAACCACATGTGAGTGCATTCATGTTTTTATCTGCGTTTTAAATAAAACTGCTACACTTAGATGGTTGGGCCATCTGTTTGCTTTCTACTCCTAGTGAAAAGTTTGGAGGATTCACCCTGTCCGTGTTTGTTGAGGAGCTGCAATCCATCCATTAATGATTGTCGTATATATTGGACTTTTTAAAAGGGGCCAGTTCCCACATTTTACACTCAGTCTTGAGCCTTATAAATTATTGTTAATTCCTTGAACCTTTGGAGCACAGTGACTCTTTGAACCTGTGTTTGATTGGAGACTGCCTGTCGCCTACATACAAATCTTATGTAATAATAGTAATAATGCTGACTAGGTACTACAATCAAATGACCTAAACAATTTTACCAAAATGTATCAGAGCACAACGGCTGCCATATTACAGACCAGGCAAGCTTGTATATCCACTTAAAGGGTAAGGTCACCTTCACAAAAAATTTCTTAAGTGAACTTACATTCATTTTTAAGAATCTGTTTTTTTGGAGTTTTTTTGCTAGAAAATTACTTAGAACCCCTAAACATTATATATTTTTCGTAAAACAGAGTACCTGGAGAATAAATTGGTGAGTTTTGCACATTTTTATGTCAAACAGTATTTCCACACCGGTTTTTCAAACGCAATTTTGTGGGAAAAAAAAATACACCTTTTTTTGCATTTTAATGCAAAAAATACACAATACATAACCCAATTTTTTCTAAAATATAAAAGATGTTACACTGAGTAAATAGATACCAAAACCCAAAAACATGTCACACTTTAAAACTGCGGACGCCCATGCAACAGCGACACATAGCGTAAATTTTACTATCCATAGGCAACTCTTTAAAATCTTTTATAGGTCACCACCTTAGATTTACTGAGGAGGTCGGGTGTTGTGCCCCGTACACACGATAGGATTTTCCGACGGAAAATGTGTGATAGGACCTTGTTGTCGGAAATTCCAACCGTGTGTGGGCTTCATCACACATCGGATTTTCTGACACACAAAGTTTGAGAGCAGGATATAAAATTTTCCGACAACAAAATCGGAATTTCTGATCGTGTGTACACAAATCCGACGCACAAAGTGCCACGCATGCTCAGAATAAATAAAGAGGTGAAAGCTATTGGCCACTGCCCCGTTTATAGTCCTGACGTACGTGTTTTATGTCACCGCGTTCAGAACGATCGGATTTTCCGACAACTTTGTGTGACCGTGTGTATGCAAGACAAGTTTGAGCCAACATCCGTCGGAAAAAATCCTAGGATTTTGTTGTCGGAATGTCCGATCAATGTCCGACCGTGTGTACGGGGCATTAGAATTACTGCCCATGATCTTACGTTCGCTGTAATTCCTCATGTGTGGGACGATCGCTGTTTCCACACCTGCGGGACCGATCCGTGCATTCGCCTTTGCGTGCAAGCACGGGGAGGGGACTAGGTCACTTTATTTAATTTTTTTGTTATTTATATTAAATTTTTTTTTTTTTTTTTTTTTACAATGTTGCTTTACATTTTTTTGTTATCACTTTTATTGCTGTCACAAGGCACGTAAACAGCAATAGGCATGCAACAGGTACTCTTTATGTAAGAATCTGAGGTCTCAAAACCCTCCTCGGCACTTAAAAGTATTCAAAACACCAAGATCTGCGTTTTTGAGTGCTTTTGAGTTTTTAAAAATGGCGCTGTTTTCATCTGGGGTAAACCGGAAGTGACGTCAGGTCATCGCTTCTGGGTTACCACAGCCGATACCGATCCAGGCCGATACATGACTGCTCGGCAAGTGGTTACTTTGTAGGACTTGCACCAAGGTCACTTTGATCTTCCCACCTGTCCGCTCCACTTTAGTCAGGATTGGGGATCCGCCATCTTTGTTCTGGCAAAGCTGTACAATATACTCGAACGTGAGCATGATGTTGATGCAGCTCTGATCTCTGGGAAACAACTGCAAGAAAGAAAGCTTGTCAAAGTCTGCAAAAGAAAGACACATTTTATCATGGAGTGCAATTAAAGTACATGTTGTAGATGGGAAGGCATTACTCTATATATGGAATGACCCAAACATTACCATGTAAATTCGGGTGGGCCAAAAGTAGCGCCTGTAAAGCGC
Source organism: Aquarana catesbeiana (assembly GCF_042186555.1). Lineage (NCBI taxonomy): Eukaryota > Metazoa > Chordata > Amphibia > Anura > Ranidae > Aquarana > Aquarana catesbeiana. Next base: position 337,314,812 of record NC_133330.1, on the reverse strand, counting down.
CTGAAAAACGCCTCCCCTGCCATCCCAATGTGAAAGCCCGAGTGCTGCAAGCAGCATCTTTGGAGTGGTGGAGGAGCGTGGAAATGAATGGGCACCTCTGCCAAAGTGCCTGCAAAGTGCTTCGGTAGCGGCGCTACACGGGTGCATTTACCGTATATACTCGAGTATAGGCCGACCCGAATATAAGCCGAGGCACCTAATTTTACCACAAAAAACTGGGAAAACATTGACTCGAGTATAACCCTAGGGTGGGAAAATGCAGCAGCTACTGGGTAAACAATGCCCATCTGCAGCCTCACTCTGCCCATCTGCAGCCTCACTCTGCCCATCTGCAGCCTCACTCTGCCCATCTGCAGCCTCACTCTGCCCATCTGTAGTCGTACCTTTCATTACTAAAACAGCGTGTGTCTCCTGCTGTGTTATGCAGTCTGGTCGGCCGTCCATTGTAACAAAGCCCCGCCTCCTCCTTGTCTCTGATAGACGGAACGCTGATACAGTTTCCCAGCATTGTATCAGTGTTCCTCTAGCATGGACTAGGAGGCGGCGGGGCTTTGTTACAATAGACGGCCGAACAGACTGCATAACACAGCGGGAGACACACAGTGACACAAACACTCTGTTTTAGTAATGAAAGGTACGGCTCACTCAAGTATAAGCCGGGGGGGGGGGGTTTCAGCCAAAAAAATGGGCTGAAAAAGTCGGCTTATACTCGAGTATATACGGTAACCCTTTCTTCGGCCGATAGCCGGGATTAAAAGCTCCGCTAGCAGCCGAATAGTGCCGCTAGAAAAGACAGTAAAGCGCCGCTTTACCGCTAACGCTGCTCAGTGTAAAAGGGCTCTAAAGAGGTGGAGATCTACCTGAACAAAAAATGGGAGAAGTCAAAGATCACCGGGGACACTGTCTCCCAGTTTCGCCTCCTCCACCTGATTTAAACCTGTAATTGCCGTACTACTGTGTTGCAATTGCGTGCATTGCAATCATGGATTTAAAGTGATTGTAACAATTGTCCATTGGACACAGACAGCAGGACTCGGCCCCCCGTGTCACTGGATTTGATTGACAGCAGTGAGAGCCAATGGTTCCTGCTGCTATCAATCTGTCAAATGAGGACCCGAGACAGCAGCTGAAGCTGCTGGGCTCATTCTCATCGCTGGAAAGATCGGGTTCAGGCAAGAAAAAAAGGGTGAGGTTTTTCGCCTTAAAGCGGTTGTATACCCCCAAGCGAAAAAAAAAAAACAAAAACTGATTGGCACCACTGGTGGGCACTTGCCGTGGGCGCAGATTGCTGGCACTTGCCGTGGGCGCAGATTGCTGGCACTTGCCGTGGGCGCAGATTGCTGGCACTTGCCGTGGGCGCAGATTGCTGGCACTTGCCGTGGGCGCAGATTGCAGGCACTTGCCGTGGGCGCAGATTGCAGGCACTTGCCGTGGGCGCAGATTGCAGGCACTTGCCGTGGGCGCAGATTGCAGGCACTTGCCGTGGGCGCAGATTGCAGGCACTTGCCGTGGGCGCAGATTGCAGGCACTTGCCGTGGGCGCAGATTGCAGGCACTTGCCGTGGGCGCAGATTGCAGGCACTTGCCGTGGGCGCAGATTGCAGGCACTTGCCGTGGGCGCAGATTGCAGGCACTTGCCGTGGGCGCAGATTGCAGGCACTTGCCGTGGGCGCAGATTGCAGGCACTTGCCGTGGGCGCAGATTGCAGGCACTTGCCGTGGGCGCAGATTGCAGGCACTTGCCGTGGGCGCAGATTGCAGGCACTTGCCGTGGGCGCAGATTGCAGGCACTTGCCGTGGGCGCAGATTGCAGGCACTTGCCGTGGGCGCAGATTGCAGGCACTTGCCGTGGGCGCAGATTGCAGGCACTTGCCGTGGGCGCAGATTGCAGGCACTTGCCGTGGGCGCAGATTGCAGGCACTTGCCGTGGGCGCAGATTGCAGGCACTTGCCGTGGGCGCAGATTGCAGGCACTTGCCGTGGGCGCAGATTGCAGGCACTTGCCGTGGGCGCAGATTGCAGGCACTTGCCGTGGGCGCAGATTGCAGGCACTTACCGTGGGCGCAGATTGCAGGCACTTACCGTGGGCGCAGATTGCAGGCACTTACCGTGGGCGCAGATTGCAGGCACTTACCGTGGGCACAGATTGCAGGCACTTACCGTGGGCACAGATTGCAGGCACTTACCGTGGGCACAGATTGCAGGCACTTACCGTGGGCACAGATTGCAGGCACTTACCGTGGGCACAGATTGCTGGCACTTACCGTGGGCACAGATTGCTGGCACTTACCGTGGGCACAGATTGCTGGCACTTACAGTGGGCACAGATTGCTGGCACTTACAGTGGGCACAGATTGCTGGCACTTACTGTGGGCACAGATTGCTGGCACTTACTGTGGGCACAGATTGCAGGCACTTACTGTGGGCACAGATTGCAGGCACTTACTGTGGGCACAGATTGCTGGCACTTACTGTGGGCACAGATTGCTGGCACTTACTGTGGGCACAGATTGCAGGCACTTACTGTGGGCACAGATTGCAGGCACTTACTGTGGGCACAGATTGCAGGCACTTACTGTGGGCACAGATTGCTGGCACTTACTGTGGGCACAGATTGCTGGCACTTACTGTGGGCACAGATTGCTGGCACTTACTGTGGGCACTGGCAGGGGGTACTGGTGGGCACATGAGGCTTTTCCTCTTCGGGACTGATGTCCCTTTGAACAGAAGCCAGTGATCGGCTTTTTTTCTCCTCGCGCTATCAGCGTGAGAAGAAAAAAAAAAAAAAACACGATTATCGATCTTCTGTTTACATCATGTGATCAGCTGTCATTGGCTGACAGCTGATCACGTGGTAAGTAGCCTGGGATCTCATTGACTTGGGTGATCACAGCGTGCGCCCGTCATTCGGCTATAGCGCGGATCTAAAGCAGTTAAGGCGAATCTCAAACTATTGAATCCTAATAAAAGAAGCAAAGTGTTCATAGAAGATTGGTAGAGGCGGGGCTATTCCTGCCCAGGTTTATTTCTCGGTACTCACCGCTTGTGGAATCTCAGAGTACATAAGGCCATGCAGGTGCTTCCAGCTCTCGGAGGTGCCCATCACGACTCCGCTCTGCGGCTCCACCCAACACTCAGAGACGAGGTGCAGCTCCGTGTCCTGTTCTATGGCTTCCACCTCCGTGTCATTATCCTCATCGGTGGAGAAGCTGAGAAGCCACAGATATGTAGATTGGTCAGAAAAAGAGAATCAAATGCAGGGGGGGGGGGCAGATGTGCATGCACATCGCACAGACATAGTAAATAGTAACCCACCTGTCCTTGGTGGAGGTGACATACGGAGGAAAGAGAATGTACTGAATAACACAGCTGTGCTTCTCTATACTGTTCTCTCCTAAACAATCGCTCTGCGGAGGAGACAGGAGTGCAGGGGTCAGTGTCAGTGCTATCAGTGACCAATGGAACAGATGGGGGGGGGGGGGGGGTATTGGACTCACCTGAATGGGGACCTCTAAGACCATATTAATAATTCCTTCTCCGCTGGAGGCAAAATGGAACCCTTCTGATAGCCTGATCCTGCAATGACAAGTACAACAACGTCAGTGCCTAACAATGGAGGAGTCACTATGTAGGAGCAACGTCTTGCAGGATTTGGACAGGTTCCCTGGAGACGGCCCACTGAGATACCCTCACCAACATGAAGCAGCCAGAAATCAAGGGGGTAACAACGAATTAAAGAGGAACTGCAGTCCGCTGACATAATTTGTAATAAAAACATCTTTGCCATTCTGAAGTTTCCCTCCGACCACTTTGCATATTATTTTATATATACCGTAATTCTGTACTTGCCAAATATGCTGCAGAAATCTCCCTCCACTGAGTCTGACTGCAGCCATTTTAACTTTGGGCAGCTGAAGCTGCTGCCTCTTCACTTCCTGGATTTACACAGACACACACCTCCAGCACTGCAGCTCTCATTGGCCCTTTTATGACTCCTCCCCCCCTCCCTTCCTGGCAAACTCTCAGAGTGAGAGCTGTGCATGGTGACATAAACCTAGGCTTTTTTACCAGACAAGAAACAGGAAGTGGGCTGTATAAGGTATTTTACTAGCAGAAAAAAAAAATGTTTTACTATCCAAAGTTATAACAACAACAAGGGCAGAAGATTTAATAGATGGAAAAATTATAAAAAATTACTAAAGGTCCGCTTTAAGTTTACATTGTTTTGTGTTCTTTAACCACTTGACCTCTGGAAGATTTTCCCTGCCCCGCCCCCACCATGTCCGAACCATATTTTTTACGATACAGCACTGCATAACTTTAACTGACAGTTGCGCAGTCGTGCAACACTGCATACAAATTAAATTTTTTTTCCCACTTTTTTTCCCCCCACAAATAGAGCTTTATTTTTGTGGTATTTGATCACAACTGAATTTTTTAAACAAAAAAAAGACCCACAATTTAAAAAAAAAAAAAAACACTATTTCTTTTACTTTCTGCTATAAAACCTATCCAATAAAAAAAAATAAAATGAAAAAAAATCTAAACTTCTTCATAAATTTAGGCCAATATGTACTCTGCTACACATTTTTGGTAAAAATAAAAATAAAATAAAAAAAAAAAAAAAAAAATCACAATAAGTGTATATTGATTGTTTTGCTCAAAAGTTAGAGCATCTATAAACTATGAGATATATACTGAAATTTTTATTTATATTTTTTATTTATTTCATACCAATAATAGTGGCTATCAACAACTTATAGCGGGACTGTGATATTGCGGCGGCGGACAATCGGACACTAACTGACACTTTGTGGGAACCAGTGACACTAATACAGTGATCAGTGCTAAAAATATACACTGTCACTGTACTAATGACACTGGTTAAGAAAGGGTTAAACATCTAGCGCAATCAAAGTGTTAAATGTGAGCCCAGCCAGTGTTGTGTGTGTACTATATGTGGTGCTCTCAATAAAGGATGCTTTTGCAGGGAAAGAAAATCCATCACATCCCCGCTGTCAGAACGGAGCTCTGCTTTGTTTACATAGGCAGAGCTTCATCCAGCCTCTCCCCTCGATGATCAGCAGGTACCAGCGGACATCCACTGGCCCGGCACACGCCCCCTTTGCGGAAGTGCAGAATCACGTATATATCTGTGATTCTGCACAGAACGGTCCCCCTGTAGCAGTAAATCTGGGGCTAAATTAAGGGGTTAATCACTTGCTGCCAGCCAACAGTACATTTAGAGCTCTTTCACACTGGGGCAGTGCCAGCGTTAGTGGTAAAATAGTGGCGCTTCTCAGATATGCTATACAGATATCGCACACGCAGTGCACTTAAAAATTTGTCCAACATTACCGTCTGGCATCCATGCAACATTTGATTGGATTTAATTACCTTCGGTGCCTCTCTAACATGGAATCACTCAATTGGGTATGTGTTGTCATTAAACTATTATTTTTTTTATTATTCATTTATTTATTATTATTTCATTATTTCGTTTCATTTTTTGTTTGTATATTTATTTATACTTATTTACATTTCTTTTGTAAGGCTAAAGTTTTTTAATACTATTCACGCTCTAAATGAATGTTTTGTCTGATATATATCTCTTTGCATTTCTAGAATCAATATTTATATAAATTTATCCAACTCTCAGCCCCTGATGAAGGTATCTGAACACTGTATACCGGAAACGTGTGGGGCATTAGGACACATTATCCCTTGGAATTTACACAGGATATATATATATATGTGTGTGTGTGTGTGTGGGTGTGTGTTAGTTAAAGTGGGGTTCCACCCAAAAAACAAAAATACCAGTAAAAAATCTAAAAAAAAAACATTTGGATATTTTTTTTTTTTCACTTACCTCTAAATGCCTGTTGCTAGGGGGTCCCTCGTAGTCTGCCTGTTCCTTTGCATGGGCTGGTGACATCACTTCCCCCTCGGCACAGGAAGGGCTCCGCTCTGCTCCCTCCCTCCTGTCAATCATCTGGGACCCATTACAGGTCCCAGGTGATTGAGCGGCCAATCACGGCGCGCGGCGCCGCTCGCGCATGCGCAGTGGTTGCCAGGCTGTGAAGCCACAGCTCGGCGCCCACAGTTGAAATGCCGGCGCCGACGAGCGGAGGGGGGGGGACGAGCGGAGGGGGGGGGGGACGAGCGGGGCTTCAATCCCCCGCATCGCTGGACCCAGGGACAGGTGAGTGTCCAATTAAAAGTCAGCAGCTGCAGTATTTGTAGCTGCTGACTTTTAATTTTTTTTTTTTTTTTGACGGCCCCCCTGGGTGGAACTCCTCTTTAATCTGCGCTAACCCCACCACCCTAGAATGTGATGCTTAAACAAAATAAGCCAAAAACATGATAAAGATAATAGAAATTGTAATAAAAAAAAAATGTAAAATATCATTTTGAAATTTAAATGGATGCTGCTATCTTCTGACAAAATTAAATACTTAATTAAGACATATTATATAGACACAAAGAAGATTTTGCAAACTAATACACCCAAATATGTGAATAGAGGTGCCACTCATTACTACATAAAATTAATCTCTAATGTGAAATAATCTAGTATCCCCCAAAAACGCAGTTTGGTTTTTACCAAAGACATGCAGCAGAATGCATTTTGTCCTAAATATATAATGAAATTTGATTTTATTGGATATGTTTTATTACAGGAAGTAGAAAAAATATTTCTACTCAAATTCCTGATCTAATACTCTTTCTACTTACCGATCTAATACCACCAAAAGAAAGCACTGCTACAAAAAAAGACATAAAAAAAAAAAAAAAAAAAAAAAAAAAAAAGTAGAAAGCACTATTTGTGGGGAAAAAAAATCATATAAATGTAATTTGGGTAAAGTGTTGCATGGCCGTGCAATTGCCAGTTAAAGTAGTGCAGTATGGAATAGGTAAAAATGGTCACAAAGGGGGGTAAAACCTTCCAGGTCAAGTGGTTAATTGGGGAGGGAAAGGCAACAAAAGTTGTGGACTTTGTATTTTCATACCACTTGAATGACACAAATATGTAAAAGTATCTTAAAAGATTTTTTTTTTGTTACAAAATGACTGTTTTGAACCCTCTGAGTACCACAAATATTGCCACACGTGGGCAGATCCTCGCAGGGGTAGGACTTACTCTGTAAGAGTGGAGAGGATCTGTGCCATGGCTGTGGTGGGCACTGTAGTCGTCAGACCAGACTGCACAGACCAGATCCACCTCTGATGGTAGAAGTAGCGGGAGAGGGAAGCCAGGGAGGAAGAAGCGGAGCGATTGGTAATGGAGGGCCCCGATACTGAAGTGTGCTGGGTAGGACTCTCCAGGTTCAGAATAAATGGAGTTCTGTAATCCAGAGGTAGCTTGTCATACCTACGAATGAGAAGAATTAGAGAAAACACCTCATAGGCTTGTTATTCACAGACATTATTTTGCAGGGGGGGAGGAGGTTATGTCAGTTCCAGCAAATTGTGGAGCCCCTTAAAAGCACACGCTACTAAAATATGTTCACTGGCTACATGAAGTAGAGGCAAGCACCCAGAGCACCATAACCTAAGCAAGGAAGGATGAAAGGTGCAGGGGTCAGTGGTAAGTAATAGAGTTCAGAGTTCAGCAGTATATAATGCAGGGTACAAGGGCCAGTAGTATGCAAGGGATAGTGCAGGGATCATTAGTAAGGCATAGTGTATGGCAGTGATGGTGAACCTTGGTACCCCAGATGTTTTAGAACTACATTTCCCATGATAATCAACTACACTGCAGAGTGCCAGAGCATCATGGGAAATGTAGTTCCAAAATATCTGAGGTGCCAAGGTTCCCCATCACTGGTGTATGGGTTAGGAGTATGTAGAGCAGGATACAGGGGTGAGAAGTATGCAAAACAGACAGCAGGGGTCAGGAGTAATCAACGTAGAGTGCAATGGCCTATAACGTCTCTAGCTAATCTTTTACCACTTCCATCAGCTCATTCCCCACAGTTACAACCTTTTGTACCACCTGCCCCACCCTATTAGATTGTAAGCTCTTCTGAGCAGGACCCTCTTAATCCTCCTGTATCTTATTGTATTATAACTGTATTGACTCCCTTTTATATTGTAAAGCGCTGCGTAAACTGTTGGCGCTATATAAATCCTGTATAATAATAATAATAATAATGGTTAGTAATATGTAGTGCATGGGTCAGGAGTATGTAGCACAGAGTGCAGGGGTCAGGAGTATGTAATGGAAAGTGCAGGGGTCAGGAGTATGTAATGGAAAGTTCAGGAGTATGTAGTGGAAAGTTCAGCGGTATGTAGCGCAGAGTTCAGGAGTCAGGAATATATAGCGCAGAGATCAGGGGTCAGGAGTATGTAGTGGAAAGTTCAGCGGTATGTAGCGCAGAGTTCAGGAGTCAGGAATATATTGCGCAGAGATCAGGGGTCAGGAGTATGTAGTGGAAAGTTCAGCGGTATGTAGCGCAGAGTTCAGGAGTCAGGAATATATAGCGCAGAGATCAGGGGTCAGGAGTATGTAGTGGAAAGTTCAGCGGTATGTAGCGCAGAGTTCAGGAGTCAGGAATATATAGCGCAGAGATCAGGGGTCAGGAGTATGTAGTGGAAGGTTCAGCGGTATGTAGCGCAGAGTTCAGGGGTCAGGAGTATGTAGTACAGGGGTCAGGAGTATGAAATGGAAAGTGCAGGGATCAGGAGTATCGTAGAGTGCAGGGGTCAGGAATATGGAGTGCAGGGGTCAGGAGTATGTAATGGAAAGTGCAGGGTTCAGGCGTATTGTAGAGTGCAGGAGTCAATAGTATGTACCCCTGAGTGCAGAGGTCAGCAGTAAGTAATGCAGAATGCAGGGGACAGTGGCACAGCACAAGTTCACCCCTCCCTCTATAAAAGTTACCAGCTTTCAGATGCAGAAGTGCCTTGCAGAGGGAGTGAAGTCCTCCCAGGTCTCTCCTCAGCTTTGTCATATGACACATCAGAGTCAGGGAGGAGCCTAGGACTTCCCTCGGCTCTGCAATTTCTCAAGCCGCTGCGATCTGAGGTCCACATACATTGAAAGTTTAAATCACTTTAGAAGCGTACAGGTGTAAGTTACCTGTTAGCTCAAAAGGACACTACAAAACATACGTATGCATTATTTATATTTAAAATCAGTCTTGACCATAGCAAACAAGAAAAATAGGTTCAAAACCACTACACATCTTTTATATTTTACGTCTCTTTTTTCTTTATATAGGATGGTGTTTGATACTTACTTAATGAGAAGCTTCTCCAGGGGTTTGTGCAGCAGAACGAGGCAACAGCGGTCAGAGAAGGTTGGAGGAGGCACTTGCGGAGGAGGAGGCGACTTGGAGGGCGAGCTGATTCCAAAGATCTTCCTTTTGACCCGCGGGGTGCTGTCTTTACTGTCTTTCCCTCTGTAAGGGAATCGCAGTTGCAGGATGAGGTCCTTCAGCTCTTCCACCATCTGCAGAAGACAAAGAGGAAAGTAAAATAAAGATTCTCACTGCAACTAAACAGCAAACCACAGGTGCAGCCAACAAAGAGGCAGCACTTTTGTGTAGCCCTCATTACTGATCTAATTCACTTACACCTCTGTCAATATTCAATATTGTGCACTTGCTTTTTTATTTAGCAACATTCATATTCAGCAGCCAATAGCTGGTGATCCCGCATGTCTCCTTCCCTTGTTGGAGCACTCTGACCACACTAAGCAATGGAAGTAACTTAATGCTGGCATGGTCAGTTTGTGTCTCTTAGCTTCCAATCTGAGCCACAGGATGTGGTGCCAACGCTAAAGGAGGTGCGCCTGTATTTCTGTAGTCAGTTTGGCTGGCATGCCCTCCCCCCAGCCTTGATCTGATTGACAGCAGCGCCTAGCAGGTCTATCATTCTCGCTAGATCAGTTGCACAGGAATGGCCCTGTGGGATGCAAAGTATTAAGGCCGGCTATAGACAATGCAAATCCGGTCAAAGACCAGTTCAGCAGGAACCGGCTGACATTCTAACTGTGTGTGGGCAGGCTGAACCTACCCAGCTGACTGATCAATTAACTTGTGTACAACCAGCCTGCTGGATTTACTTGCGATTATTGGTAGCAGCTGCTATAGCCGCTAGCAGTAATCACTGTCTTCTCCCGGCGGGGACAGCTTCCAATAATGTGCCCCTGAAGACATAATTTCTGACGAAACAAGTTGGGCGGAGCTGGAAGAAATGATGTCAGGGCGCACGCAAGGATTCTGGATGTTGTAGTTTTAATGCCAGTGTTGATGTAAGTGTTGATAACCCAATTAAAAAAAAAAATTACCTGTCAGGTTTACACTACTGCAAGAAGTTTTGGTTCCCTTTCATGTCACATGCCCTTATGATGTTTGGGATGGAGGTAAGGAATTGCCATGTGATATATCCAGCTCTATGGAGATTGAATGGTATGACAGCAAGCGCTGTTTGACTTCTCAGCTGAGAATTACAATTTTGGGGGCATGGCCTGGAGAGTTACAACTTTAGCAGTTGGGTTTGCTCAAGCGTTTATTTATTTTGATGTATATGTAATTTGTAGCACTTGTATATCACTGTTTGGTTTGTATAGCTGATCCTACACTGTGTGCTAGCTGCTTTCTTTTTTATTGTATTATTCCTCGCAGCACAGCTTTTTCTTGTTTAGATGACCATTGTGACAGCCAATTCCAGTGGTCATGTGATCAGCCGACCTTACCTGCACAGCCGGCTTTCAGAACATTTTAAAGGGATACAACGTGGATAAAGTGAGCGTCTTGACGCCAATAGCCAGCTGCAACCTAACGCTATCAAGGCGATTGGATGGCACACATGGCCAGATGCTGCATGGAGCATGCTGACCGGTATCTTTATATTTTCCTAGAGCCTATCCAAACATTATTATGCCCTATTGTTTATGTACCTACAGATCTAATTTCTGCTGACTGTTTGCCTCTTGGGCTTGTCGCCCCTTTCGGCGTCCCATCTGTCTCAGCTGTACACCACCACATCCAGCAGGAATTAGTGTTTGTTAAGGCACAAGTATAAGCCCGGGTTCACACCTATGCGAATTAGATTTGCGTTTCCCCGCATCTAATTCGCATAGTAGGAGAATGTGACTGGCTCCCTATGGAGCCGTTTCACGTATCTCCGGGGCGGCTGCGGAGCGCACTGCACAAAAACGCTGTGCGTCTTTGGCTTCGTTTCAGGGCCGAATTCAGGCATAGAATCGTCCCTGAAACGGGGAACAGGGACGCACAGCGCTCATGTGCGATCCGCAGCCAGTTATAGTGTGAACCCGGGCTAAGTCTATGCCAGGCCCTCTATGATACTCAGGCTTCTGAATATGCGTTTTCTAAAAAGGAGGCTTGTAAATACCTATTTAGAGCTATCATTAGTCCGTTCACGTGACTCACGCCCGCTTTTCAGCTCTGATACATGGCTTCTGCAGGAGGAGCCGAGATCTCCCTCTGACGTCAGCCGGGGAGACACATGGCCGCTTCATGCATAAGCTCTGTCTCTGAGCTGTAAAGCGGCCTGCGAGTCACGTGACCGGCCTGAAGATAGCTCCAAATAGGTATTTACAAGCTTCGTTTTTTAGGAAACACATATACAGTGTGCTATGCCTGATTATCATAGAGGGGCTGCCAGTGACCATTTAAATTTTTAAAGGGCAGCACAGTGGTGTAGTGGGTAGCACTCTCGCCTAGCAGTAAAAAGGGTCACTGGTTCGAATCCCAACCACAACACTACCTGTCTGGAGTTTGCATGTTCTCCCTGTGCCTGCGTGGGTTTCCTCCGGGTACTCCGGTTTCCTCCCACACTCCAAAGACATGCTGGTAGGTTAATTGGCTTCTGTTCAAAATTGGCCCTAGTATATGAATGTGAGTTAGGGACCTTGGATTGTGGGCTCCTTGAGGGTAGGGACCGATGTGGGTGTACGCAGTACGAGTGCTGCATGAATTGGCAGGGCTATATGGGTACCTTAAATAAAAATAGGAATGATTGTATACACTCACTCAGGTTGAACTGGATGGACTGGTGTCTTTATTCAACCTTACTAACTATGTACTATGTAAAAGTTTTGGCTCTGTACTAATAGCAGCAGCGGCGGGGGGGGGGGGGAGGAGATGGAGACACACAACAAGGATCTGACAGGTAGAGAGGGGGAGGTGAGGGGAAAGAGGAGAGCCGAGAGCTGGGCTGCGGATGACGGAGGGACGTACTCTGACCACGGTGGTCAGGGCTCAGCAGCCCTGGTTATCGTGGTCAGTACAGAGAGGGGGATACAGGAAGTGGCAGTTTTTTTTTTTTTTTACAGTTTAGAGGGGGGGCAGATTACACAGCACAAGCACTATGCTGTTCAATCTGCTTTAAGGGACCAGGATATCTATTTATTTTTTTTTGTGGGTGGGGGGGGGGGTTAACAAACACTTTAACTGTACCTTTATATGATTATATGTCCTCACCCAATGATTTTGTGCGTATAAATAACAGCCTGTGTGATACGTAAATTTATTACAGTACGAGAGGCAGCTGAAATATTACATAAGTGTTTACTATGATGCTGACTAATATAATATATATTTACATTTTAGAAATGATAATGCCCAGTGAATAACCCCTGAAGGAGGACTTAAACAGTCTAAAAAATTACAGGTTCCATCACCACTGCTCATGGGAGCTAGCCCATCATCGTCCAAGGGTGGCTCTTCTGATGTTGTGTGTTTGGCTTAAAGCGGAGTTCCAACTGTGAAAATTTTTTTTTGGATGAACATCTTAAATTTTAAAGAACTTATTACTAGCGCTCACGTTTATCTTTTTAATCGCTGCTCGATTGCCAATTTATTTGAGCAGGATAGGTTTTATTCCTTGTTCTTGCTAATTTCCATCTTGCTTGTGGGCATGTGAAGCCCACAAGCACTATCTTCCGGGCTCTGATGCAGCTGAGCGACCAGCATGCACCTCCCGTTCTCGCGCACGCGCAGTATGTACGGCGCAGCGCCGTACACTTCTGACGTTGCCAACACAACGGGCGTTGTCGTCGGAAGTGCCCGCCCCCGTTGTGATGGCAACGAAGCCCTCAGCGCTACCCGCTGACTCCTGCGAAACGATGACAAGCATCTCCCAGGAGCACTAGCGAGCACGGGCGCCGAGGGAAATGACGTCAGACGCCAGGGAGAGGAAGGGACAGATTACGAGAAACCCCCTAGTAACAGACCTGAAAAGGTAAGTAAAAAAAATAAAAATTTTTCCAAAGGTTGTTCTCTGAATTTAATGCAGCTGAATAATGTAAAATTTGTTTTATGACTGGAACTCCGCTTTAAGGGCATTCATATGTAACACAATGTTTGTACATGTCTAAGCTCTATATCTTATCTTTCAAAAGAAAAAATCTTTTATAATGTCAAAATAAAAATATGTTTTTAACTCTATAATATGAGTCTGCCTTACAGTCCTTGAGTGGTTTTGTTGTGCATGCGGTTCTGTACAGTTTTAAAGGGACGCTGGGGCAGGCAGGAAAGAGGTAAATGCAATGCAGCAACAATGACTAACATTTTTTGGGGGGGGGATTTACCTTATTTCTGCAATTTGCTGGAGTCCCCAGAGGAAATCCCAGCCGGAGGACCATGCACGGGGCTTTCCAGATAATCCGCACCACACAGAAGGAAGAAGGCGTCTGACCAGCGTCACTGACAAAGTCAACAGGGGATATGATGAGGAAAGAAAAAAGATCACACCGATCGTATGGCAGAAGATAGTCATTGACTGACATTACCTCAACATTAACTTGACATAGGAGTAACCCTCCACCAGTACAAAGCTGCTCCAGTCCCGCAGGAGAGAGGTGAGAGCCGTGTGGGAGATGCGACACTGAACCGTGCTATAGCGCCCGTTGTTCCCTGGGGTATGGAGGTGCTTCGGGAGAGGCCTGGAGGGGTCACAAGAGAGGTCACTGCACCAGAATCCTTTGCAGCACTGAAAGACTGACTCATGACAAACACTGAATTGTTAGGGGAGGGTGTACAGCATTCTCAGAGAGAGGAGCTTTAGGTAACTTTACATACATGTCATGCTCCAAAAGCAGCACGATGCGGTGCACATGAAGCCAGCGCTGCCACACATTGGCATCCATGGAAAGGATCGGTTTCCAGTAGGAGGCAAACTGGGAATGGCTGGAGTCCGAGTCACTGTGCTGCAGTGACAATACCTGCGGAGGAGAGGACAAAATGGAGTCACATACGTCATCTTACAGGAAGCTTCAGTTCCTTACATCTCTGGATATAATAAATTAGTTTGACTTAAAGTGAAGATAACCTCTACTTATGTATATACACCAAGTTTAAATTGTTCAGGCTTGTAAAAGGTATATTTTAGGGCTCGTTTACACTTGCTTTCGCACATTAACCCCTTTAAACCGGCGCCTCCCGGCCCTTTAAGGGGTTTATGATGCCGGAAGGCGGGGGTTTATAAATCACATGATCGAAAAGCTCAAAATCACAAGCAGCGATCGTGAGCTTTCAGTTAGCTGCCGATAACGGTGCCGGGACTGCGCTCCTGGAGCAGCTGTATACCACCAATTTACGCTAATATGCGGCCACTCGGCGCCAAGGCCCACCAGCCAAGAGGCTGCATATTTGTGTGCGCCCGGCGTCAACGGGTTGAGGAGTCTATCGCTTCAACATGCTTTTTTGATGCTTCGGTGACACTTTTTTGAAGCTTTAATAAGGCTTGGCAAACGCCCTGTGTGTGTTGATTTTTTATTTGTTTTAAAGGGGCACAGTAGAACCCCAGATCATTAGTACTCTCATTCAGCAGATGCCCTGCTCAGTAGTACCCAAAGCTCTGCTGATGTCCCACACAGTCGTAACCCCCAGCTCTGCTAATCCCCCTGCTCAGCAGCAATCCCCAGCTCAGCTGATCCCCCTGCTCAGTAGTAACCCCCAGCTCAGCTGATCCCCCTGCTCAGTAGTAACCCCCAGCTCAGTTGATCTCCCTGCTCAGTAGTAACCCCCCAGCTCTGCTAATCCCCTGCTCAGTAGTAATCCCCAGCTCTGCTTATCCCCCACTCAGTAGTGTGACAAACCCACCAGGGACAGGGACTTTTGGAGGGGACTAGGGGCTAGCCTTCTACCCACTGATTATAGCCCATGGAGGAGACCGGGGATCTTGTCTGCTTCTCCTGGTCAGAGCATGAAGAAGAGCTCAGTTCAGCCTCAACATCTTGTCTGTGTACGATGCTTGGGGTAAAGGGCTGGTATTAGCTCTCGTCTGCTGAAAGGGTTTGGAGGGCAGGAGGCACAGTTTGGCGGAAGCACTTAGGCGGGGCACTCAGCAGTAACCACCAGCTCTGCCGATCACCCACTCAGTAATAACCCCCAGCTCTGCCTCAGCAGGTACCCCTTTCCAAAGTACCCCCAGCTCTGCCGATCCTTAGATTTTCTGATCCTCCTCGCTCTCCGGTCCCCACTCATTTCATTTTCTGCTATATTGCTCCCATGCTGTGCACCATGTGTGACATCTGCTAGTTCCTCCAGCTCCAGTCCTGCTATAGCGTTCCCATGTTGCACACCACGTGTGCTGTCTGCTAGTTGCTCAGCTCGTCCGGACCCCTCTCACTTTCCTGCTGCCCCACACTGCACACCAGATGTGACTTCTGCACCAGACACTCCCAGAATATAAACACACATGAACTGGAAGTGACTGCTGATGACGTCTTTCCGGGTTCGCTTGTTGGTTTCTCAGTGCATCCTGGGATATCTCATACCTGCAATGCCTCCTAAACAAAGCAAAGCTAATGCTGAAAAGAAACCCTCAAAAGCTGCAGATGTTGTTAGAGAGCGTGGCCATAAACTTCTGTGGAGGATTTGGAGATGCTTTGAAGCGCCAAGAAAGCGACATGGGGTAAAATTTTAGAAGCAACGCAACAAGCGAACGGGACTGTAAGCGTACCAATTCATTTAGTGATAGGCGCTTCGATTGGCATTCAGAGTGCTTTAAAAGCAAGTGCAAGCGAGCCCTCAAACATGATGCTGCTTAATCGCTGACACAGGAATACGTACTGGTGTGGTGGATCCAGGAGGGATGTAGAACAGGGGGACTCCATTCTTGGTGCTTTCTGGGATTTTGAAATGTTCTGGAACACTATCAAACGATTTCAAGTGCACCAACATCTGATCTGTCTGGCTGATGCTGGAAGAAGAACAAACACCAATTAAACACCAATTAAAGTGTATGCAAAAGTATCTACCCCCAGTTTGTTTTAACGAAATGTAATCCATGTCTACCCCTAACTGCATGCAATGTACTCAACCTCGTGTATCCTATTTGGAGTTGTCCAACTATAAATGTTTTCTGTAATCGAGTAATAGCCTTTTTTGCTAATCTGCAAGGTCTCTTTATCACACATACACCTGAAATTTGCTAATTTAGTCTATTAGATGAAGAATGCTGAGAATATTTCTAAGGGAAACAAATTTTAAGGCCCACAAAGCCACAGATCTTAAATGGATGAACCCATTCCTCCCTAGCCTGTCCCATTGGATATCTTTAATAAACCAGATCAACCTATTTAAAGGGGGTCATGTACAGAAACAGACATTCCATTCTCAAAATTTCACAAAGTCTGGGACCCATGGTGTAAATCTACACACACTCTGCAATATTCTCTGAGATCCCTAAAAGTCTACTTTGAGCCCGCGCCTTATGCCCTGTTTACATGGGTGCACTACAGTGTACAACCATGTGAGGGCCCTGTTTGCCCACAGAGGGATGCACAGGTGCTACGTACATCCCTGTGCAGGCAGTCCTATTCATGTCAATTGGGGCACAGCAGCTGCATGGACACAGCCGCTGTTCCCAATTTGACATCCGTGTCGGTGCAAGGCCCCAAATATACACTGTCTGCGTTCGGGGGCCATGCGCCCACACAGCTTTCAAATTGGGAGCAGCATCTGTGCATCCAAACAGGGCTCTCACATGGGAGTACGTTGTAGTAAGCCCCATGTGAATGTTGCCTTAGAGCAGGGGTCTCCAAACTTTCTAATCAAAGGGCCACATTATGGTCCTTCAGATTTTTTTTTTTGGGGGGGGGGGGGGGGGGGTGCAGACTGTGGCCGGTGGGAGTAGAAATGCCCTTGCACCAGTGGGATTAAATAATGCCTCATATTCAGGGTATAACATGTAAAATGTTACAAACCGACCAGCCCCCGATCCCCCCAGCACTGACAGCTAGCAGGGATCTTCTCCCAACTGCCCTAACTCCACCCACATCACTCGTTCACAATCCTCTGTGAATGGAAAACTGCAAGTTCGGACAGCCTTGGCGGCTTGTAGTTTTCAATGAACTACCACGCGGCTGTGGGGCGCTGTGGTAGTTCATTCATGCTTCCTGTCAGATTGTACCTCCTCACCGGTCCGATGGACAGGCACACAGATACACAGACAGGTCTGCAGGAGACGTGCAATGCTTTAGAGGCTCCAGAAACAAAAAATAATAAAAAGGAAAAGATTTTTACCTGCAAAAAAAATGTGCATTTATTATTTTTTGTTAAAAAGTGAACTTATCCTTTAAGAACAAATCTACAGAACTTATCTCGTTAGTAGCCGGGGACTGTATTTAACCTGAAAGTTTATTTCAAAGACAAATTCTTTACAAAAGCCAATCATTTGGGACTATGCTTTTTGCTTTTCATCAAGGCTTGAAGAAACAAAGAAATCATGTCTGCGGGGTCAAAAGTCTAAAATAACTGGATGATCCGGTTTGCACATATTGCAATAAGACTCCCATAGATTGGTGGTCAGTGGGAGGACTCCTTACACTAGTAGTCAGTGGGAATAATAATACACCATTGGTCAGAATGTCCCCTTACAGATACAGATAGCTAAAAAGATAACTGGTGTCAGAGGTAATGTATCTAAAAGTAAAAATTTGCTCGCTGCTCAGCGAACCGCGAGCAACCCTGAAGGGACCCAGACTGAGAACAGCTGCATTAGATAGCAATCCATTGAGCATACCGCATAGTGGGAATGTTGGTGGAGTTCAGGAAAATGGTCAGATGCGACTGGTGATGCATCGGGGAAAATTCACAACCTTAACAGGTCTTATAAACTGCCCAATCATTCCAAGTAGACCAACAACAGGACGCTGTACCTCTGTAAAGTGTTCCAGAATCGCCGGATCACGCTGGTTCTGTACATGCTGGTGATGGGCTTCTTCAATGTGCAGCTGATATCATGCAGAATGTCGTAGCTCCCTTCCATGACTACCTCTACCCTGGTGCTCCGCTTGGAGGGGTCCAGGGGCCAGGGGGCCATTGCCAGGTACTCAACACGCATATTGTGCTTCCAAAGTAGAACCAGTTTTACCTCCAACAGCGCTGTAGAAACAAGGAGAGTAAATTATCTATGGAGACCTTGGTTCGGGAGGAATCACTAAGGGGTGCAGTTTTACAGCAGCGGTCTGGCATTATCTGGGCCATACTCTCATGCGTCATTCAACCAAGAGGACATACTGTAAAGCGCAGGCCATTATGGAACTGCCTAGTATGGCGGCATCGCCACTGCACCCTGCATTCACATACCGTGATTTAGAGAGGGGGGGTAACATTTTCAGTGAGAATCACCAACAACCAGGAGAAGAGGTAAAGAGCAAGTATAAAATAAATATCTAAATAAAGAAAAAGAGAAAACAAACTACACATGGGAGCCCTCCAGTTGGGACACGGAGTATAAAGTGTCCTTCATCGATGGAACAAGAACAGTCCTTGTGACGCACCTTTGGCAATGCGGATTTCCCGGATGCTGTATCCTTCCCTGAGCCGCACAGAGACAACGCTGATGATGCCCGCATGCACTTCCTTCTCTGCGTGCTTCCTCCGGCGAGTGGCAAGCGCTGGGTTACTGCTGGCTGATACCAAGTGTTCATTGAACAATTTGTGCTGTGATCCTGTCCAATAAAAATATAAATAAATTATAGACAGTATATATATATATATATATATATATATATATATATATATATATATATATATATATATATGTATATTGAAGAAGTATTGAACATGTCACCATTTTTCTAGGTAAATATATTTCTAAAAGGTGCTACTGACATTAAAATTTTCCCCACATCGGTAACAAGACATGCAATCCATACATACAAAGACACCGAAACAAATAAGTTTAGAAATTAAGTTCTGTGTAATAAAATTGAAAAACAAGAGAAAAAGTATTGAACCCGCTAACTGAAATGTATTTATTACTTGGTACAAAATCCTTTGTTGGTGATGACGGCTTCAAGACGCAGGCTCCTGTATGGAGAAACGAGTCACATGCGTTGCTCAGGTGTGATTTTTTCCCATTCTTTCGCACAGTCTTCAGATCTTGAAGGTTCTGTGGGCCTCTTCTATGAACTCTGATCTTTAGTTCTTTCCATTGATTTTGTATTGGATTCAGGTCAGGTGATTGGCTGGGCCATTCTAGCAGCTTTATTTTCTTCCTTTGACACCAAATGAGAGTTTCCTTGGCTTTGTGTGTTGGGATGATTGTCTTGCTGAAATGTCCTCCCTCCTTTCATCTCCATCATCCTGGTAGATGGCAGCAGATTTTTATCAAGAATGTCTTGGTTCATTTTTCTATTCATCCTTCCTTCAATGATATGAAGTTTGCCAGAACCGTATGCTGAAAATCAGCCCCTGCCCCCACCATGATGTTCCCACCCCCAAACCTCACTGTTGGTACGGGGGGTGTTTTTGGGGTGATGTGCCATGTGGCCTCCAAACATGGTGTGTATTATGGCATCCAAAAAGTTCAATTTTGGTCTGATCTGACCAGACTATATTCTCCCCGTATTTCACAGGCTTGTCTAAATAATGTGCAGCAAATTTTAAACAAGCTTCACCATGTTTTTTCTTCAGCAACGGAGTCTTGCGCGGTGAGAGTGCATACAGGCCATGGGGGGTGAGTGCATTACTTATTGTGTACCTGCTAATTCCAGGTCTTTCTGAAAATCTCCACAAGTGGTCCTTGGCTCTCGGACAACTCTTCTGATAATTCTTTCCACTCTTCTGTCAGAAATCTTGCGAGGAGCACCTGGTCGTGGCCGGTTTATGGTGAAATTATGTTCTTTCTACTTCCAGATTATGGCCCCGACAATGCTCACTGGAACATTCAGAAGTTTACTAATCCATCTGTAAGCAATGCCATCCGTATGTTTTGCAACAAGGTTGCAAAGATCTTGCAGCCCTGTAGTTTTCAACAGAAAGCCCAAACAGAGGTACAGGCAGAAAGCTGAAGGACTTGTCTGCAGGAGCATGACATTGCACCCCACAATCCACTGATCATGGGTACTTTGCAGGTTCCATGGGAAAAAAAAAAAATCAAATTTTTTTCCTGCAAAAATATGCAGGGAAGACACAATAAGCACATTAAACTTTAATGTTAAAAAAAAAAAAAAAAAAAAAAAAGGTCTCTCACCGCAGTAATACTCTGGATTCAGAGCTTCGCCGGTGCGCATAAAAGAATAGAGCAAGAATGCCTTGTGATAGACGTTCATGTCCGTCTGTCCGGTCTCTAGTTCAGGACAAGAGGAGAGGTAGGATCCTAAGGTCGCCATGGCGATAAACTTCATCAGCTCTACGTTCGGGACGTAGCCAAAACTGCAGTCGTAAGAATACACCCCTCCAACCTGCAATAAGAATAGAGAAATGATAAAGTAAACTCACAGACCACAAAAAGCGAGAGCCAACTAAAAGGGATTATATTTACCTGAACAAAGGAGCAAGCGATGGTGCCGCTGCGGAGCTGGTTCAGCAATGTTTCGCACACCGCGATATCTGGGACGCTGGTGACGCCGTCTGTGATTACAATGATGCCTGTGCAATCGATAGGAAGATCAGGTTTTCTGATAGGAAACATTCTACATCTAAAAGCTTACATAAAGTCACCCAATAAAAGAAAAAAAAAAAAAGGACTGTCTCACCTGCACTGGAGTTGGCCGGCAATAGCTGTAAGGCCAGGATACCCTGCCGGATCATACTAACCAGCCCAATATCCGCCGTCACCATGGAAACGCCCATCTTTCTGCCTGGCTGTTGGTTTGCATATTGAGGTAGGCAGTCCTGGCGACACAAACAATCACACTTGTTAGGTTCCTGTTCCAAAAAATAGTTGTCACTTCCCTGAACTTCAATTCTTAGCAGCCAAGTCCTCTTAACCCCTTGACGCCGACTGTATGCACATATGCGGCCGCACTAGACTAAGCTTTTTTTTCCACTGGGTCGCATATCTGTGTATCTGTCCCTGTGCCTGGGGGTCTCAGAGGGAGCCCCGGGTCCTGTAGCTAACAATTGGGAACCGGTGTTCTTTCGAGAAATTCCCTGCGTCGAAAAATGCCTCCAAAAGGGTCTGCGCACGCGCAGTACGCAACGCTGCTCCAGATGATATATTGATCAGCTGGCGTGGCGTCAACACAGTGCATGCACAGATCGTTGGAGGCAGTATCCAACAATCTGCTAAGCGGCGAGGGAGAATGTAATTGTCAGATTCTGCCTCGATATTGCGGGGTGGGTTGTGGGTGTATTTTAACCCGCCCTTAGACACAGGCAAAACTCGCCATTTAACACACTCAAACCGCTGTGCAAAAGACAGAAAACACGCCATTCAATACAGCCAAAACCCGCCCCGCAACAGTGAGGCAGAATCTGACAATTTCATTCTCTCTATGAGCTTAGCAGATCGTCAGATACTGCCTCAGACGATCTGCGCATGCGCCGTGTTGACGTCACACCAGCTAATCAACATATCAGCTGGAGTGACGTTGAGTACTGTGCATGCACAAACCCATCGGAGGCATTTTTCGACAGAGGGCATTTCTAGATAGAACACCGGGGTGGGCTTAACAGTGACTGATCACTGTGATAGCCAATCAGAGGTTCTGGGTCACCCGATTGCTGTGCTAGCCTCCGATTGGCTATCACAGTGATCAGTCACTGTTAAGCCCGCACCTGTGTTTCTCTGTCAATCTGTGAATGAAGGAGAGAGATATATTGCATCTCTCTCTCTCCTTGCAAACGAACTGTGTGTAAAAAATAATAATAATAATAATAATAATAATAATAATAATAATAATAAAAAAATAAAATAAAAAATAAAATAAATACCCAGATCAAGGTTTGGTCTAGGTCAGTGCCAGGGTTAGTGCTTGGGTCAAAGGTCAGGGTCAGCATATTTTGGACAGGATTACATTTTTTTAAATTAAAATCAGTGGCTGTTAGTGTCCCTGTGTTTTAGGTAGAATAATAAAAAAAAAAAAAACAAAAAAAAAAACAACCTTTAGAAATGAGTACTGCATCCTAGGAGAAAGGTGAGAAGGTCTCAAGCCCCCACAGCACTCAGAAACACCTAGTATTTCCCCGGGGCTCTGATAGAGCAGTTGACTGGTGGGGGGGAGGCCAGAGAAGATATTGTACCATTGGGTAATGGGAGGTTGTTTAAATGAGAGCCAGCCAACTTTGCTCATTCACGGAATGTCCTTTTAACTTAAAGCGGAGTTCCACCCACTTTAACAAGGTGGTCTTAAACTCAAGACCACACCCCCCCCCCAACCCCTCGTTTTTGGATATCTATTTTTTATTTATATTTTATATTTTTATTTAACGCATCCATTACACATCGTCAGATTTGCGTTGCCTGACCACAAAGTTCCTTTGCCTGGCGGGATGGCATTTAGTAATTACTGATAAATAGGTGGGTGCTGGGGGAATTATCCTGTTCATCTGGATTGATGCTGGTCTGATGCACTAGGCTGATCCCCAGTTGTGGGCAGGAATCTCTATAAGTGCTAATGCTTTCTGGTAGGGGTTTGGGATGAGGAAAGGTGCCCCTGGAGTGGCAGTCCAGAGGTGCAGCAAAATTCACTTTGGGTATTGAGAGACACTTACGGTGTTTCTATTCTTACACCGTGGACACAGCAATCTTGACCACTTTTTTTTTTTTTTTTTTTTTTTTTACACACCTGCCTCCTGGGTTGGGTCTTTTGGCTGAGACCGGAGTAACTTTTTATATCAACCGGAAAGTCAGCCATGGTCTCCCATACTGGCACATACGGTAGCACCTATTTATTTTTGTACATGCACAGAGCACTTTGTCCACTTACCTAGTAGGGTGCAGGTCCTCAGACTATCCCTGAAAGTGGTGAAAAGGGAGAGCATGTGGTTATGGGGTCTCCATTCGGGGGAGCCCCAACCTAAGGTGGACCTTGCCTCGGAAGGTCCCTGAAGAATGGGGTCCAGCTGGTTTCCATCTGGGTGAACCAAGAGATCCTCCCAAAGGGTCTGCAAAGTTTATGTTTACCTGAGCGAGCGGTCGATACTGCTGTTGAAGCATCTCGGCGATCTTATTCTCGAAGGCGCCCAGCTGCAGTTGGACATGCTGGAGAAAGGCCGGCAGCTTCTGCTCCTCCAGGCGACAACCCTGGACCAGAACCTGCAGAAGGAACATAAAAGAGCTAGAGCCTGATCTATAGAACCTGCATACCCGCAGCTGCGGGGGGTACTACAAGTCTCAGGTGCATATGCTGGAATATGCAGTTTCAAAACAGCTGGAGTGCTTCACAGAGCGATAATACTTGTGTTCAGTTACCTGATGACTCTGCAGACCGATAATGGAAGAATAGGCCTGAATTGTAACATAGATCTCGGGCTGAAAAACCACGTTGGATCCGGGGATGACGAACGACCTGAGAAGCCCCAGCAGACAGCGTGACAGCGAATGGAAGATCTCATCAAAGATGATTTCTTCTGTGGAGTCATCCTGTGTTTAGAGAAAAAAAGATAAAAGTCATCGGGGAGAAGACTGAAGAGAAATCAAGGACCGATCATTAGCTGAACAGGATAGAACCAAATGTTTTATTGATCTTCTCTTTACAAGGACTCTCTGCCTTAGAACTGAACTCCGGGAAACCTGAAAAGTCTCCCTTGCTGTGGGGTTGTGCCAGCGGTGACATGTCAGCTGACACTCGCTGCGATCTGATCCGGTCCGGTCCGCCAAATCCAGACGGATGATGGTCCTAATTTCCCATCCATTTGGTGGATCGGATATGATCGGGTGAAAATGGATAGGCGGTCTGTTTTCATCTGATCTCCCCATAGAGGACAGCGGGGCTCTGACAGGTCCTTCTCTGCACAGTGAGCGGAGAGGGACCTGTCATCCGCCTGCTCAGCAGGGATCATCGGATCGACCCCCCCGAGCAAAGTGAAATCCGTAACTGGACAAGCCTGTGTGAATGGGGCCTAAAATGGGTGAACACTCATGGAATACTCAGTAATGAATAAGCACTGATATGCGTTTACTGGCAGTCTTAGAACTGTGTGCATTTCCTGTGATTTTACTTGGATGTACTTAAAGAGGAACTGCAGTCTGCTCACATAATTTGTAATAAAAACATCTTTGCCATTCTGAAGCTTCCCTCCAACCACTTTGCATATTATTTTATATATACTGTGATTCTGTACTTGCCAAATATGCTGCAGAAATCTCCCTCCACTGAGTCTGGCTGCAGCCATTTTAACTGTGGGCAGCTGAAGCTGCTGCCTGTTCACTTCCTGGATTTCCACAGACACATACAAGTAAAACCTTGGTTTGCAAGCATAATTCGTTCCGGAAACATGCTTTTAATCCAAAGCACTTGTATATCAAAGCAAATTTTCCCATAAGAAATAATGGAAACTCAGTTCATTTGATCCACAACCATTTATTCATAAAAAAATGATCCAAATATGAGCAAAAGCTCATATTAATACTGTACAGTACTGTAGTAGGAAAAAGAAAGAAAGAAAGAAAGAAAGGAAGGAAGGAAGGAAGGAAGGAAGGAAGGAAGGAAGGAAGGAAGGAAGGAAGGAAGGAAGGAAGGAAGGAAGGAAGGAAGGAAGGAAGGAAGGAAGGAAGGAAGGAAGGAAGAAAGGAAGAAAGAAAGAAAGAAAGAAAGAAAGAAAGAAAAAGAAAGAAAGATCACAGTTTAATGTGAAAAAAAAAAAAAAAGAATTACACTCACAATGTTAAGTAGTCTGGAGCTCATATATGTAAAGCTGTTGTGTATATGTACAGTAAAGCTGCTGGTGTACAGTATACAGCGCTATATGTGGCCAGAGGTTCGGGGGCGATGGTGGCTCCCAGCGCTTCCTGGAGAACTCGGAGACACTCGGGAACTGTTCACTTCCGGGTGCTCCGAACGCACATTACCCCCGTCCCACCCAGCTGGGAGTGTCTCTGGGTGTCTCCGACAGCTTTACTGTACATATACACAGTGGCTTAACATGGATGAACACCAGACTCCCTAACATTGTGAGTGTCATTCTTTTGTTTTTACAGTAAAGCTACTGCTCGTATATCAAGACAAAATAAGAATAAAATGTTGCTCGTCTTTCAAAATGCTGTATACCGCATTACTAGTAAACCAAGGTATTACCGTACCTCTCATTGGCCCTCTTATGACTCACCCCCCCTCCCTTCCTGGCAAACTCTCACTAGAGTCCGAAAGAGAGAGCTGTGTATGATGTCATAAGTCTAGGCCAATGACCAGACAAGAAACAGGAAGTGGGCTGTATAAGGGATTTACTGGCAGAAAAAAAATGTTTTACTATCCAAAGTTAAAACAACAACAACAAGGGCAGAAGATTTAATAGATGGAAAGATGAAAAAATGACTGAAGGTTCCGCTTTAATAAAGAAGCTTCATCTTTATCTACTTTGGAGTGCCGCCACATTCATCAGCCCAAAATCGCATGAAACTTCGCACCTCTATTGTTGGCAATGGCCATGTTCAAATCGATGCGACGCCAACTTTGTGGTGCCGCATCGATTTGAAAAAAAAAAAAGTAGTTCCTGCACTACTTTTGGCAATTTTCGGGTGCGACTTGCATGGACAATCTGTGCATGAAGCACAGATGTCTTCAAATTCACACCTGAAGTCACACAGACATGCGGCTTTAAAATTGTGCAATTTCAGATGAAGTCATGCGATTTCAAAGCCGCATGCAATGTGAACGAGGGCTTAATATATATACACATTTCAAACTGAGATGATAGTTATTTATATGCAGCACAGTTCAACAACTATTTAGAAAATATACACAAGAAATAAACAAAAAACGTAGGTTTCCTGACCTAACCTAACTCACGCTCCCTAGATGCATGATTTACATACGTGACCCCAATCTTTCCAGCGACGGGGGCGAGCACAGCAGCCCCAGCCACTGTCTCGGGTCCTCATTGGATAGATTGATAGCAGCAGCCATTTGCTCCTGCTGCCGTCAATCAAATCCAATGACACGGGAGCCGGGGCCGAGTCCTGCTGTCTGTGTCAATGGTCACAGCAGCAGGACAAGGGAGCGCTCCCACACAAGTGTCCCCTTGGAATGAAGGTCTCCGGGGGGGGGGGGGGGGGGCACACACAATGCGGGGGAAGAACCTAGGAGTGCTGCAGGGGGACCCCAGAAGAGGATCGGGGCCACTCTGTGCAAAACCCTTTCACGGAGGAGGTAAGTAGGGTTGCACCGATACTAGTATTGGTATAGATGCCGATACCGAGTATTTGCACAAGTATCGGTACTCGTGCAAATGCACCGATACCTGAAATTGATACTTTCAGGCTCGGTTCTTTGAGCTGTCAGTGGGGTCTCCTCTGTTGACTGCCGAAGTGTTAAAGAAGTCTGGTAATTGGAGCTGTCAAAAAAAAAAAAAAGCAGCCACAATGTTTATTAACAACATTGCTCAGCCACTGAAACACTAAAATAAAAAGAAACATTGTTTCTTTTTGAATCTGTTTCTTCATCTGCAGATCATAGGGCTGAACAAATGTTGCTCTGTTTAACCCCTTATTAACCCTTCATTTACTCTAATTAGCCTTAATTAACTTCCTATTCTCTTCCATTTAATTATTTTCCTGCTTTCTTTTTTTTTTGTTCTATTTTATAAACGATAAACAATTAAAACTTTTTTTTTTTTGTTTGCTTTGTTAGTGAATAATATATTACACATTTCACATTGAAAAAGCAGGAAATTTAAAAACAAATCTATTTATTTCATTTGTAAATAACTTTTCAATGCTTTGTACCATTGCTGGTAGCTGAAGTGAAAACAAAACAGTTGCGGTAGGTATAGATATCGGCGAGTACTAAAAAGAAAGTATTGGTACTCATAAAAAAAAAAAAAAATGGATATCAGGGCATCCCTAGAGGTAAGTATAACAAGAAAAAAAAAAAAAACGAACCTTTACAACCCCTTTAAATCAGTTTACAGCAAAAGGAGGATGCAAGTGAAGCAGCACATTTTTTTTTTTTTAAAGTGGATGTAAACCCTCACATATACCCAGTGCAGTGACCGGCCTCAGGTGATACAGAGATGAAACAAACCCTCCAACATAAGTTGTACCTGTTAATCTGCAGTCTTATCTTCTCCAAATCCGTTCAAAAGGGCTGAATTTATAAAGCTTGTCTGAGCTTTCAGAAAGAAATGGACGGAGAGCTGAAGTTACACTCTGCGGATCTCATTGAAGGGAGGAGAGCTGATTGCAGCACAAAAAACAACAGGAGCTGAGTGCTGAGTGCTCCCTCCCGTCACCATTTTTCTCTTGGTGTCAAGAAAGCTTGTCAGAAGTGACTCATGCTGATAGCAGAGGAAGGAGGCAGCAGACAGAAGTGACACTCAGTGCTCTGGACTGAGACAAGTACACACTATATAGAGGGATAGGCTTTGTTCATATTTCATGTCTGAGGTTTACAAATCTAAATAAGGTACAACAACGAATGCATGGATGATCTGGAGTTCATTACCACAATTCCTGTAGAGGGACTGAGATCCAGTTCAATGACAAATCGGTACTGCCGTGCAAGAAAAGTCACCCATGTTGATGGCACGAGGAGGAAAGGGCCGGGGCGGACCGGCTCGTCGGGCTGCCATCCATGAGGTAGGACACTGACCACTTTCAGTTCATCGTCGTGTAAGCCCTAAAAAAAAAAAAATATATACACAATGGCAAAGTCTTATATTGAAGGGTAGAAACCTTTGGGCAAATGGAAAAAAAAAATAATAATAATGATAAAAAAAGGGGGTGGTTTATACCATAGAAAACGCAGTCCGGATGAGTTTCTGCATGTGCATTTGTGATGCGTTTTTATATGTGCTCCGGTGCGTTTCTGCATGCATGTTTTTGATGCGTTCTGGTGCATTTTTGATGCATTTTTAATGCGGTCTGGTGTGTTTTTTTCCCTCTTTTTTTCTTCGCCTTAAATAAGGACATGAATTCCGATACATTTTTGGAGTGTTTAGGTGCGTTTTACAGCATTCCAGTAAAGTTCAGTGCAGAAAAAAAATGCAGCATGTTCCATTTCTTTTTTCTGAAACGCATTGGTGTGAACAATGCTATTGGAAACTATATAACCCTACTATCTATGCGTTTTTGATGCAGGAAAAAAAAAAAAAAAAAAAAAACACACTGGACTGCATGTGGTGTGAACCGGCCCTTTAAGGATATCTAAAAAGGTCTTTTTTTTTAAACAAACATGTCATACTTACCTCCTCTGTGCACTTGCTTTTGCGCAGAGTGGCCCCCGATCCTCCTCTTCTGGGGTCCCTCAGCAGCGCTCCTGGCTCCTCCTCTTCTCCAGTGTCCCTCGGGCCTTCCCTGCGGGCGCGCTCCCCTGTCCTGCTGCTGCGTCTATTGACACAGACAACAGCAGAACTCGACCCCACCCCCCGGCTCCGGCATCTTTGGATTTGATTGACAGCAGAGGGAGCCAATGGCTGCACTGCTATCAATCTATCCAATCAGGACACGAGGCACCGGCTGGAGCTGGTGTGCTCGTCCCCGTCGCGGGAAAGAACGGGTTCAGTTAAGTAAAACGGGGACACTGGGGGGGGGGGGCTGCTACACTAAAGGAGGTTTTTCACCGAATGCATTAAGGTGAAAAACCTTGAGGGTTTACAACCCCTTTAAAGTGATATTAAAGATTTGTTTTTTGTTTTTTTTAAACAACATATTATACTTACCTGTTCTCTGTAATGGTTTTGCACAGAGCAGCCCTAATCCTCCTCTTCTTGGGTCCCCCGCTGGTGCTCCTGGCTCCACCCCCACCATTGACCAGTGCCCCCAATAGCAAGCCGCTTGTTATGGGTGCACTGGTACGTGCTTGCTACCGAGCCCCGCTCTATGCTTTTATAAGACGCATGGAGCTGCGGCTCAGCCCCCTGCTCTCTCCTCATTGGCTCCCTAGCTGTGATTGACAGCAGTGGGAGCCAATGACTCCTGCTGCTGTCTCAGCCAATGAGGGGACAGAGACCCGGGACAGCTGAGGCTCCCGTACACATCACTGGATCGGGCTCAGGGGAGTACTAGAGAGGGGCTGTGGGGGGAACCTTTACAACCACTTTAATTATAAAATACCCCACACCTACCCAAGGTGTTAATGACATTTCAAAAATAACATTCGGTTTTGTTTTTTTTTCCCTTTTTCTTTTAAGAAGAACTCCGGGAAAAACAACAGTTTTTAAAAATCTGCCGGGTTACAGTGAGGCCGGGTTCCCACATGATTGCGGCTGCGGCTCACGGCAGGGAGTCCGGTGTGTCCCTGTTCATCAATTCAGCTGTGAATCAGGTCCAAATTTCTGCCTAAACACCCACCTGAATCAGAACCAAAGACGCACAGAACCCTTTCCAAATGCAGACCGCGGCCGCCCCGGAGGTGTGAGAACCGTCTCCACTGAGAGCCAGTCACACTCTCTCCTGTCATGGGAATTGCATGCGGGGAAACCCACATCCAATTCCCAGAAATGTGAACCCAGCCTGAAAGGGTTACTCCACTTTCATGGAAAACAATATATCAAATAAAAGACCATCACAGCCAGTGAGCCAATAAGGAGAGAGAGGGGGCGGGGCCAAACCGGGGCTCTGTATGTGAATGAATGGACACATGGAGCCGCGGCTTGGGAATGAGTCTGCTTGGGTGCCCCCCATTAAAAGCTGCTTGCGCTGGGGGCACTGAGCAGGAGAAAGGGGCCAGGAGTGCAGGGGGGGGGGGGACCCAAGAAGAGGAGGATTGGGGCTACTCTGTGCAAAAGCATTACAAAGAGCAGGTAAGTATGAGTTTTTTTTTTTTTTTTAAAGAAAGACTTTAACCACTTCAGCCCCAGAAGGTTTCACCCCCTTGCTGACCAGAGCATTTTTTGCAATTTGCCACTGCGCTACTTTAACTGGTAATTGAGCGTTCATGCAACGCTGTATCCAAACAAAATGCTTGCCCTATTTTTGCCACAAATAGAGCTTTCTTTTGGTGGTTATTTTTTATCATCACCTCTGCATTTTTTTTATTTTTTGCGCTATAAAACCAAAAAAGACTGAAAAAAAAAATATAAAATGCATTTTTAACTTTCTGCTGTGAAACATAACCATTAAAAAAAATGAAAAAAATCAATAAATAAATGAAAATAAGTTTAGGTCAATATGTATTTTGCTACATATTTTTGTTAAAAAAAATCCCAATAAGCGTATATTGTTTGGTTTGTGTAAAAGTTATCGCGTCCACAAAACATAGGATATTTTTATGGCATTTTTATTCTTACAAGTAATGGTGGCGATCAGCAATTTTTAG
The DNA here is from genome assembly GCF_042186555.1 of Aquarana catesbeiana. Classification (NCBI taxonomy): domain Eukaryota; kingdom Metazoa; phylum Chordata; class Amphibia; order Anura; family Ranidae; genus Aquarana; species Aquarana catesbeiana. The sequence continues at coordinate 337,284,190 of NC_133330.1, read as the reverse complement.
CGGGACTGCAACATTGCAGCGGACAAAGCTGACACTAAGGCTGCTTTCACACTGGGGCGGTAGGGGGCGTCGGCGGTAAAACAGCGCTATTTTTAGCGCTGTTTTACAGCGGTATTCGGCCGCTAGCGGTGCGGTTTTAACCCCCCGCTGGCGGCCGAAAAAGGGTTAAAACCGCTCGTATAGCGCGGCTATAGCCGCGGTATAGCCGCGCTGTCCCATTGATTTCAATGGGCAGGAGCGGTTTAGGAGCGGTGAATACACCGCTCCTTCACAGCTCCAAAGATGCGGCTTGCAGGAGATTTTTTCTTTTCCTGCCAGCGCACCGCTTCAGTGTGAAAGCCCTCGGGCTTTCACACTGAACAAACAGCAGAGGCTGTTTTGGGGCGGTTTGCAGGCGGTATTTTTAGCGCAATAACGCCTGCAAACCACCCCAGTGTGAAAGGGGCCTAAGTGACACTTTTTGGGGACCGGTGCTAATACTATACACTCTCACTGTACTATTGACATTGGCTGGGAAGGGTTTAAACATCTACGGTGATCAAAGGGTTAACTGTGTGCCTAGCCAGTGTTTTTAGTGTACTTTGTGAGGTGTTTTTACTAGGGGAAGAGATGGAATTTGTTCCCTGCTTTAGATACATAGGCAGATCGCCGTTCTGGCTCTCTTCCTAAAGATTGGCAGGTGCCGGTGGACATCAAGTCCGTGGTACCCGCAGATCGGCTCCCGCTGGCGGCTCACATGTGCCCCCTACCTGGGAGTGTCACACCGCGTATAAATATGTGAACAAGTGTCACCCTGTAGCAGTAAAACTGCTATAGGGCGGAGGGGAAGTGGTTAAGAACAAGCGAGAGAGGGCGCCTCCATCTGAGTGTAAACCGTGCACAATAAACATAAAATCACAAAAAAGTAATGCACTCGCAGAATGTGAGGTAGAAATCTGCATAGAAATCGACATAACATCAACATGGGAGAGTTGTCACCTGGACGGTGGCAGAGATCGGCTGGCAAGCGGCGGGCGGATGCAGAGTTTGGCCGGGAAGCTGCTTTGTGGATGAAAAGGAATGACTGCTGTAGCACAGCGGGGTGGAGCGCAGGCTTGTCCGACTTGTGCAGCGGCTCCCGAGTATCCTCAGCCTGCTTGGCAAAACTAGGCTCTGATCAGCAATCACATCACTCCGTAAGGAGGGTGTGGTTATGCAAATCGGCCCTCTGCTCCTTTGGGGCGCCATCAGGGGCAATCAAAGGGTTAAATGTGTTCCCTGGAAGTGCTTGCTAACAGTGGAGGTGGTGCTTTGACTGGGGGGGGGGGGACAGAGATTTGTGTCCCTGCTTAGCAAAAACACAAGATCTCCATCTTCCCTTTTCACAGAACAGCGATCTGCCTTGTTTACATAGGTAGAGGCAGTTCTGCCTGTCTCGGGAGAGATTGCTGGGTGCCGGAGAACATCGGGTCCACTGGACCCGATGACTGGCTCCCGCTGTGTCCAATCACAGCAGAAGCCGGTTGCCGGCGGGCCGCGCGCCCCAGACCTGGAGGAAGCTGCAACATACCTGTATGTGATTTTGCGCTAATGGACCGCCCTGCTGCAGTAAAAGTACGTGGAGCCATACAGAAGCGGTTAATATTACTTTAAGCTCTGCGCAAACTGTTGGTGCAATATAAATCCTGTATAATAATAATAATAATAATAATCACAGTCCACACATACCAGCTCTGATTCGGGAACTGAAGAGATGGGCTGATAGAGGTTTGACAGGAACCAAGCCAGGCGAACGTTCCGGGAGATTCGGTAATCCTTCTTCATGAGCAGGAAAACCTGTCCGGCTTCTTCCAGCTGTACATAAAAAAAAAAACACCGGATCACATGTCTGAATATCATTACATTTGTTGTCATATATTCAGTATTGGCCCGAGCAACACAGGTAATATTTCTTTATTTTATTTTATCCTCTCCCCTTCCCACCCACCTCTCTTATATTGAGACCCATTGTTATTTACAACTATCCATTAATATCTTTAGATATCTATTCCGCATCTGCTCCTGATGGAGTGGAGAACTTCCACGAAACACGTCGAGCTATTTTGATGCTACTAATGTGTTTATAGCTATAGAATATCACAGCCAATTTTTAATTACTATGTTACTATGCTTGTATGCGTTACATATATGGAATAAATTTCATTCAATATAAAATAATTATTTGTTAACATTGTATTATGCTATAGCAGTTTTAATACCATTACAATTTACTCATACAGTATCTCACAAAAGTACACCCCTCACATTTGTGTAAATATTTTCATGTGACAACACTGAAGAAATGACACTTGTCTACAATGTAAAGTAGTGAGTGTACAGCTTGTATAACAGTGTAAATTTGCTGTCCACTCAAAATAACTCAACACACAGCCTTTAATATCTAAACCGCTGGCAACAAAAGTGAGTACACCCCTAAGTGAAAATGTCCAAATTGGGCCCAATTAGCCATTTTTCCTCCCTGGTGTCATGTGACTCGTTAGTGTTACAAGGTCTCAGGTGTGAAATAGGGAGCAGGTGTGTTAAATTTGGTGTTATCGCTCTCACTCTCTCATACTGGTCACTGGAAGTTCAACATGGCACCTCATGGCAAAGAACTCTCTTGAGGATCGGAAAAAAAGAAAAGAATTGTTGCTCTACATAAAGATGGCCTAGGCTATAAGAAGAGTGCCAAGACCCTGAAACTGAGCTGCAGCACGGTGGCCAAGACCATACAGCGGTTTAACAGGACAGGTTCCACTCAGAACAGACCTCGCCATGGTCCACCAAAGAAGTTGAGGTCACGTGCTCAGCCTCATATCCAGAGGTTGTCTTTGGGAAATAGATGTATGAGTGCTGCCAGCATTGCTGCAGAGGTTGAAGGGGTGGGGGGTCAGTCTGTCAGTGCTCAGACCATACACCACACACTGCATCAAATTGGTCTGAATGGCTGTCGTCCCAGAAGGAAGCCTCTTCTAAAGATGATACACAAGAAAGTCCACAAACAGTTTGCTGAAGACAAGCAGACTAAGGAGATGGATTACTGGAACCACGTCCTGTGGTCTGATGAGACCAAGATAAACTTATTTGGTTCAGATGGTGACAAGCGTGTGTGGCGGCAACCAGGTGAGGAGGACAAAGACAAGTGGGTCTTGTCTACAGTCAAGCATGGTGGTGGGATTGTCATGGTCTGGGGCTGTATGAGTGCTGCCAGCACTGGGGGACTACAGATCATTGAGGGGACCATGAATGCCAACATGTACTGTGACATACTGAAGCAGAGTATGATCCCCTCCCTTCAGAGACTGGGCTGCAGGGCAGTATTCCAACATGATAACGACCCCAAACACACCTCCAAGACCACCACTGCCTTGCTAAAGAAGCTGAGGGTAAAGGTGATGGACTGGCCAAGCATGTCTCCAGACCTAAACCCTATTGATCATCTGTGGGGCATCCTCAAATGGAAGGTGGAGGAGCGCAAGGTCTCTAACGTCCACCAGCTCCGTGATGTCATCATGGAGGAGGGGAAGAGGACTCCAGTGATAACCTGTGAAGCTCTGGTGACCTCCATGCCCAAGAGGGTTAAGGCAGTGCTGGGGAATAATGGTGGCCACACAAAATATTGACACTTTGGGCCCAATTTGGACATTTTCTCTTAGGGGTGTACTGACTTTTGTTGCCAGCGGTTTAGACATTAATGGCTGTGTGTTGAGTTATTTTGAGGGGACAGCAAATTTACACTGTTATACAAGCTGTACACTCACTACTTTACATTGTAGACAAGTGTCATTTCTTCAGTGTTGTCACATGAAAAGATAGAAGAAAATATTTACAAAAATGTGAGGGGTGTACTTACTTTCATGAGATACTGTATCTTAAATCAGTCTTAAAATAAGGTTCAGTCTATTCAATGTAAAGTCAGACTGCTGACACTTTTTATGTACATTAAATGAATAAAAGTGATAATTAAAAAAAAGAAAAAAAAAAAGAAATACTGAAAAATGTGACTTTGTGAAAAGGAATGTGAAGAATGTATGGGATGTGGAAGGAATGTGAGTGGGGGGAGGGGGGGACATCCCGGCTGTATTATTTCATCTCTATCAGAACGCTCTCATGTCTCTGTGAATCTCCCGTCCCCGTCGGTGGATGAACCTCCACAGTCACATCAGCTGACCCCATTTCTAATGATTATCTCATGAGCTAGTTCTGGGGACTGGCCAAAAAAAAAAAAAAAAAGGGACATAGGTGGAGTGCTGGATACAAAATTATGGGAAATCAAGATTGAAAACCAAATCTTAGGGCTTGTTCACCCTAGTGGTGTGCTCTGAATAGCGATTTGTGTTCGGATCACTCTTCAGAGAGTATGTGACAGGCGGTGAGGAAGCAGCGTATTTTTCCCCTTCACCACCTGCTTTAACCCCTACATCCTCCCACTAGCAAGCCTCAAACACGTGCTTTGCACCCAGTCGGGGGGGCGCTCGTAAAGCGGCCCTATTCAAATACTGTAGCTGCTGACTTTTAAAGTGGAACTTCACTCTTCCAATCAACATTATTTTTAATCCTTCTGCTGGTAGCATTAGTAAATAGATAGGAAAGTATATTACGTTTACTTGTTATAAACTTTTTTTTTTTACATTTCCTCAGTTACTTCCTGGTTTCCTGCCTAGGCAAATGATGACATACATCCCAGGAGTCTCCAGGAGGAGAGGAGGAGGAGGAGGAGGAGGAGGAGGAGGAGGAGGAGGAGGAGGAGGGGGTTTTAGTTAAAGTACAACTAAAGGCAAAACTTGTTTTTTTCCCCATTTTGGATAGAGTAAGGGGAGGGTTATAACCCCTGTAAGATTTTGTTTTCACCATCCGTGTCCCATTATGGAGATTTCTCTTCACTTCCTGTAACATAGCCAAACAGGAAGTGAGAGGAAATCCCTCCAGATCCATGTCACTTCCTCTTCCTGTCCATCAGAACGGGGCTTGACATGCAAACGGCGGCACCATCTTGGCTGTACCCGGAAGTGAATTCAGAATTACAGAGAATGATGCCAGAGCTGACGATCATTAAGGAGGTATGTATTTTATTATATAAAGACAGTAAATTCAGTGGAACAGCACCCCAGATGATGCCTGTTGAGGCGAAACGCGTCGGGGAGTCTAGCTGATTCCGCTGTTACTGTCTTTACCTTTATATTTTCTGATTAAATTTCATTCATTCCATACAGAATTACGCTATGCGCCCTCCTTTTCCTTTCCATATCTAATGGTTGGGCCAGGGGTGGACTGACAACTCATGGGGCCCCCGGGCAATAGGAGAAGATTATGGGGCCCCCGGGCAATAGGAGAAGATTATGGGGCCCCCAGGCAATAGGAGATTATGGGGCCCCCAGGCAATAGGAGATTATGGGGCCCCCAGGCAATAGGAGATTATGGGGCCCCCAGGCAATAGGAGATTATGGGGCCCCCAGGCAATAGGAGATTATGGGGCCCCCAGGCAATAGGAGATTATGGGGCCCCCAGGCAATAGGAGATTATGGGGCCCCCAGGCAATAGGAGATTATGGGGCCCCCAGGCAATAGGAGATTATGGGGCCCCCAGGCAATAGGAGATTATGGGGCCCCCAGGCAATAGGAGATTATGGGGCCCCCAGGCAATAGGAGATTATGGGGCCCCCAGGCAATAAATTATGGGGCCACACAGTATACACACAGACATACATACAGTATACACACACAGAATACACACACTGAAAAGGTACCGGAGAGGCGGGGCAGCTATAATCTTGGGATTTAAAAAAAAAAAAAAAAAAAACACAAATTTTTACATACTGTCCCTGGTTTTATTGGGGCTGGCAACCCTGAGGGGGCCCCTTAGGGCATGGGGCCCTCGGGCAGTGCCCGAGTGCCCAAATGGTCAGTCCGCCCCTGGGTTGGGCTGTCTGCCCTATATATTGTCCTATCTGCTGATATCCACTGGTCTGAACATCCCCTGGACATTGAGCCTTTGCCGTGAGCCTGAACCATCCCTGGTACCTCACAAAAGCCTGATTGACTCATTAGGTGTACACCTATCTGAGTTCAATCGTTCCGGTAAGCGATTGGTGACTTTGGTGGTGGATCTTCTATCAATTTTCACTAATTATGTGACACTTACAGTCTGATATATTATTGTTTCGATACATCTGGATTGTTTTATTCATTTCACTGGACTATTGTTTGGTTTATCACTTAGGACCTACGGTGGAACCTCGGTTTGTGAGTAACGCGGTTAGCGAGCGTTTCGCAAACCGAGCACTGCATTTCTAAAAATCCTAACTCAGTTTGCGAGTGTTGTCTCGCAAAACGAGCAGGATTCAGGCCAAAAGCGGTGTGCAGTACCGTTTTTGGCCTGAGGCGGGGGGGCGATCGTCGGCGTTCGGAAATGCACGGAAAGGCCCGAGGACAGTTCGGCTGACCTCGGAAAGGCTCGTGAACGGAGTCTTGCCGAGGTCAGCCGAAGTGTCCTCGGGCCTTTTTGGGCGTTTCCGAGGCACTCCGGCGCCCCCCCCCCCCCCCCACCTCTGGCCGCATGCGGTATTGCATCCCATTGAAGTCAACGTGGAACTAATTATTTTCATTTCCATTGACTTCAATGGGAAAACTCGCTTTGATAAGCGAGTACTTTGGATTACGAACATACTCCTGGAAAGGATTATGCTCGTAATCCGAGGTTCCACTGTATATTGGTCCCCATATTTTCACTTATGGACATTTTAATTTTGTACATTTTATTCAAAAGAATTGTACTCATATTTTAGCGCTGCACTTTACTTTTACATCTTTATCTCTGCATTTTGAATCACTGCTGTGCTGGCTGCTATCCTTGCACTTTTGGACAGCGCGGTATACGTTTGTATATTTCACTTCCTGTAACATAGCCAAACAGGAAGTGAGAGGAAATCCCTCCAAATTAAGGGAACTCCTTGAGGTCACTCCGGTTTAAAATGGTGGTAGTTTACATTTTTGAATAAAACACCAAACTTTCAGTTAGAAATACACAGCCGCTGCCCCCCCCCCCCCCCTCCATTTGACCCCCGTGTGGGTGCTGGGCTCCAAATTCAGACGGTGAGCATTTAAGGCCCACATGGCTGTCAAATGGGGAGCAGTGGCTGTATCCAAATTGACACGGATAGGATTGCCTACACGGGTATACACAGAACACGCCTGTACATCCCTGTGTGGGTGAAGTCAGCCCTGCATGGCCTGTATAGTACCCTTCCTGTGAACAAGGACTATTATTAGTCGTTACTCTCCCCCCCATCCCTGTCCCCCATCCCTGTCCCCCGTCTCTCCTGCATGCCTGTATAAAATAAAACACGGGGCTCCACCTGTCTCAGTTCCTGGTATGCCGGATCCTTGCCAAGTCCTGACACTAGTAAACTATTGTGCCGGATGTGGGTGTACCGAGCGCCTACCTGGCTGAACTCAGCCGCCCCCCCCCCAGTGCACAAGTCTGCGCTCCTCCTAAATATCCTGCTGGGGGGGGGGGGGGGGGGACAAAGAACTCTCTACACTGACAGGAAGTCATCTGTGCGCAGAAAAATATCTCCCTCCGTAATCAAAGGATAACTAAATCCAAAAACAAAAAAAAGTATTATATTGCAGCGTACAGTCCTTAGATGTGGTGGCTGCATTCGTTTTCTTTTTTTTCAAGCTTGAGGTGATTGTAGCCGTATTAGTGCACTTGCGACAAACAATTGAGTACCGATCCGTGATATATTTTTTTTATTTACAAGCTTTCGGGCGTGTCCCCCCTTCTTCAAGGTCTTCCAGGATCAGCACTGCCGGGACCTTGAAGAAGGGGGGACATACATATTCACAGGGCGATACGGATGTGGAGCTCTCTTCCACAATTGGTGGTGGCAGCGGGGAGTATTGATAGTTTTGAAAAGGCTCCTGAATGTGCATCTTAAAGTGATTGTAAAGCCTCATTTAAAAATAAAAAATAAATAATAAATAACAAACATGTTATACTTACCCCCACTGTAAAGCTCGTTTTGCACACAGTGGCCCCGAACCTGGGGTCCCTCGGCAGCTCCCCACATCAGATAACCCCCTAGGAGAAGCACTCTCTGGGGGGGGGGGGGGGGGGGTACCTTGCGGGCACGCTCCCAAATCCAGCATTTGCATCCATAGCCGCCTAATGTATGGCTCGGCCCCGCCCCCCGGGTCATTGGATTTGATTGACAGCAGCAGGAGTCAATCGCTGCGCTGCTATCAATCTATCCAATCAAGAGCCGAGAACCCCGGGCAGAGGAAGAGCGCGTCCCCGCCGGGTGAAGTTCCAGGGCTCAGGTAAGTAAAACGGGGGGCTGGGGGGGCCGGTGACTGACAGGTGTTTTTTCACCTTAATGCATAGGATGCAATAAGGTGAAAAAACACGAACCTTTACAACCCCTTTACCACTTGCCGACCGCTGCATGCCGATATACGTGGGCACAATGGCAGCCGAGATAGCATGGGGGGGCACGCCTGCCGCATACAGCATGACCGTGCCCGTGGGACCGGCGGATTCGATGTCCGCCGGTCTCCCGGCAATTGTGTCACGGAGCCTCAGAACAGGGAGGTACCTATGGAAACAAGGCATTTCCCCGTTCTGCCTTGTGTCATGACAGAGATCACCGCTCCGTCATCAGGAGCAGTGATCACTGTCATGTGACTTGAAACCCATCCCCCCCACAGTTAGAATCACTCCCTAGGACACACTTAACCCTTTGATCGCCCCCTAGTGTTTAACCCCTTCCTGGCCAGTGTCATTTACACAGTAATCAGTGCATTTTTATAGCACTGATCGCTGAATAAATGACAATGGTCCCAAAATGGTGTCAAAATTGTAAGACCATAAGACCACCATAATGTTGCAGTCCCGATAAAAAAAAAAAAAAAAAAAAAAAAAAAAAAAATCGCAGATCGCCGCCATTACTAATAAAAAAAAAAAAAATAAAAATGCCATAAATCTATCCCCTATTTTGTAGACGCTATAACTTTTGCGCAAACCAATCAATATACGCTTATTGCGATTTTTAACAAAAATATGTAGAAGAATACATATCAGCCTAAACTGAGGAAAAACCTCTTGTGAAGCAGCAGCCCCCCCAGAGCCCCCCCTTTTACTTACCTGAGCCCAGTCTTTCCAGCCGCTGTCTCGTTTCCTGATTGGATAGATTGATAGCATTGCAGCCATTGGCTCCCACTGCGGTCAATCAAATCCAATGACGCTGGAGCCGGGGGGGTGGGGGGGCCGAGTCCTGCTGTCCGTATCAATGGACGCAGCAGCAGGACAGGGGAGCGCGCCCGCACAAGTGCCCAGAGGGAGAGCAGGTCTCCAACGAGGCACTCGAGAAGAGGAGGAGCGCCGCTGAGGGACCCCAGAAGAGGAGGATCGGGGCCACTCTATGCAAAAGCAACTGCACAGAGGAGGTAAGTATGACATGTATGGTTTTTTTGTTTTTTGTACAAACCTTTACATATCCTTTAAGTTTTACTTGAGGTTTCTTTCTTTCTTTTCCTCTTGTATTGTTTGGAAATTAATAAAAATTTTGATTATAAAAAAAAAAAAAAGTTTTACTAGGGGGTTTTCTTGTAATGAACATGTTATTACTTAGAACAGAAAAAAACTCTTTTGTACAACAAAACAAAGAAATTCCAAATAAATTTGAGCCCAACGGAGTCGCCCCACCCCCCCCCCCCCCCTTTATGTCAGGATCCCCATCAAAGTGCCCACTTTTTATCGGGGCCCCCATAAAAGTCCCTCCTTACATAAGGTTACCCATAAGAGTCCCCATTTTACAACAAGGTCAACATCAAAGTCCCCCTTACATCAAAGTACCCTATTACTTTAGAGTCCACACCAGAGTCCCACCTTACATCAGAGTCCTTCCTTACATTAGGTTGCCTTATCAGAGTCCCCCCTTGGAATGAAGCCCCCATAAAAGTCCTCCTTACATCAGAGTACCCCTCTTACATCAGAGGACTGAATGAATTCCTGTAGTGAGCAAAAATTGGCACCCAGGTTACAGTTTGGAGATCCCTGGTGTAAAGTATATATAAAAAGGGAATTTGTTCCTTAAGTGACACTCTATAGCGGGGGTCTCACACTGGCGGCCCTCCAGCTGTTGCGAAACTACAAGTCCCATCATGCCTCTGCCTGTGGGAGTCATACTTGTAACTATCAGACTTGCAATGCCTCATGGGACTTGTAGTTTCGCAACAGCTGGAGGCCCCCCAGTTTGAGACCCCTGCCCTATAGCATTCCCCTTGACTCCTCCCCCAGCAGATACATAAAAAGTTATGCAGGGAGGTAAAAGGAAGTGGGAGAGGAGCTGGGCCAGCACAGACAGTAAAATTAGACACTCCCAGAAAAGGAAAGGGCTGTGATATGCAAAGAGCAAAAAGGGGCTGTGCTAGAGAAAAACTGTTCTAGGAGTAGTCAGATTTTCTAACAGATTCAGAGATATTGCAAGTGAATACAAATAATTGATGTCAAGAAACAATTGCTAAAAGTAATCATTGATGATCATTGGGGTGTCTGAGCTTCTTACCTACAATTAGGATTTCATTAAGATATCTTATCCTTAGATGCAAAGGGGTCAAGTAATGAAATGATTCCACCAGGAAGACTCTCTCTCTGTTTTTATAATAGAGAAATGGAAGCACCGAGGAAGAATGAAACGAAGATACATTTTTAATGACTAAATGACAAAGAAAACATTGAGGAGAAAGTGAAATAAATCACCTCTGGCTCTCCTCTTCAATCCCTACTGTACAGAGGAGTGCGCTTCTCTCTTCTACCAACTCCACTTCATTCACATTTTGTTTCTCTGGGTTTTATAAATCACCCGGCAGGCAGACAGGCAGACATACAGACAGACAGACAGGCAGACAGACAGGCAGACAAGCAGACAGGCAGACAGGCAGACAGGCAGGCAGGCAGACAGGCAGACAGGCAGGCAGGCAGACAGGCAGGCAGGCAGGCAGGCAGACAGGCAGGCAGACAGGCAGGCAGACAGGCAGGCAGACAGACAGGCAGGCAGACAGACAGGCAGACAGGCAGGCAGACAGGCAGGCAGGCAGACAGGCAGGCAGACAGGCAGGCAGACAGACAGGCAGGCAGACAGACAGGCAGGCAGACAGGCAGGCAGACAGACAGGCAGGCAGGCAGGCAGGCAGGCAGACAGGCAGGCAGGCAGACAGGCAGGCAGGCAGGCAGGCAGACAGGCAGGCAGACAGGCAGGCAGACAGGCAGGCAGACAGACAGGCAGGCAGACAGGCAGGCAGACAGGCAGGCAGACAGACAGACAGGCAGACAGACAGGCAGACAGGCAGGCAGACAGGCAGGCAGGCAGACAGGCAGGCAGACAGGCAGGCAGACAGACAGGCAGGCAGACAGGCAGGCAGACAGGCAGGCAGACAGGCAGGCAGACAGACAGACAGGCAGACAGACAGGCAGACAGGCAGGCAGACAGGCAGGCAGGCAGACAGGCAGGCAGACAGGCAGGCAGACAGACAGGCAGGCAGACAGACAGGCAGGCAGACAGGCAGGCAGACAGACAGGCAGGCAGGCAGGCAGGCAGGCAGACAGGCAGGCAGGCAGACAGGCAGGCAGGCAGACAGGCAGGCAGGCAGGCAGACAGGCAGGCAGGCAGGCAGGCAGACAGGCAGGCAGACAGACAGGCAGGCAGGCAGGCAGGCAGGCAGGCAGGCAGACAGGCAGGCAGACAGGCAGACAGGCAGACAGACAGACAGGCAGACAGGCAGGCAGGCAGGCAGACAGGCAGACAGACAGGCAGGCAGACAGGCAGGCAGACAGGCAGACAGGCAGGCAGACAGGCAGACAGGCAGACAGACAGGCAGGCAGACAGGCAGGCAGGCAGGCAGGCAGACAGGCAGACAGGCAGACAGGCAGACAGGCAATCTATTATGTTTATCCCCTTCAATAAAGGGCACTCAAACAATTCTTAGCTTTCAGCGCTATCACATTTTGAATGACAATCGTGCTGTCCTGCGACGCTGTACCCAAATGACATTTTTATCAAGCTTTCTTTTGGTGGTATTTGATCACCTCTGGGGTTTTTTATTTTTTTGCGCTACAAATAAAAAAAAAAAGACTAAACATTTTGAAAAAAAAAAAGTTTTTCTTTGTTTCGGTTACAAAACTTTGTAAATAAGTATGTTTTTCCTTCACTGATGGCACTGAGGAGTCAGTGTTGATTGGCACTAATGAGGTGGCACCAGTATGCAGCACTGATAGGCGACACTGATGGGCACCACTTATCAGAGGCGCTGGCAGGCATTACTGATGGGCACAGAGTGCCATCACTAATGGGCAATGATTTCCATACCTGGTGGGCTCTAGTGGGCTTACCTGGTGGTCATGGGTGGGCATCCCTGGTAACCATGTGTGGGCATCCTCGGGGGGGCTTCACTGATAATCAATCAGCGTAGACCCCCCCTGTCAGGAGAGCAGCCGATGGGCTCTCCTCGCGTCTATCAGCGCGAGTAGAGGAATAACCGATACACGGCTTTTCCTGTTTACACTGTGATTGGACATGGCTGATCACGTGGTAAAGAGCCGATCGGAGATGCGGTATGTCAGACTGACACACCACCGATCGCCGCGCTGGGTGTCCCCGCGGGCACGCGATCGCGGCTCATCCTGCTGGATGTAGTATTACACCCAGTCAGGATCATGAAACCACTTTCCGGCTGTCATTTTGCTATATGGCGGACGGGAAGCTTAACCGCTTTCCATCCGACAACATCCCACTCTTACCACGCTTGCGTGCCAGCAGGGGGCGCATAGCCCCTGGGACATAGCACATCACTGATCTCGGAAAAGAGCCGATGATGAGGCTCTTTACCCATGTGATCAGTTGTGTCCAATCACATGTAAACAAGGAATGGCAGTTATCACCTCTCCTCGCCTCACACTGACAGCGTGTGAGGAAAGGAGAGCCAATCATTAGCATCTCCTCAGTATTCTGCAGATAATCAGAACATGCATATTAGTGCCTTTTCATCAGTGCTCATCAGGGTCGTCTCATCAGTGAAGCAGAGAAGTTACTTATTTACAAAGTTTTCTAACAGGAAGTAGAAAAAAAACTTTTTTTTTTTTGCTAAATTTTTGGTCTTTTTTTGTTTTTTTTAGCAAAAAAAAAAAAAAAAAAAACCCTCAGTGGTGAATACCACAATAAATGTCTCAAAAATGTGTCATTCAACGTGCCACAGTGCTGAAAGCTGAAAATTGGCCTGGGCAGGAAGGGGGTATAAGTGCCGTGCCCAGTATTGAAGGGGTTAAAGTTAAGCCTTTTTCTCACAGGTGTCGCTTACAAGTTAAAACCAGTATTGTTCGCTAGAAAATTACTTAGAATCCCCAAACATTATATATACATTTTTAGCAGGGGCCCTAGAGCAGGGGTCTCAAACTGGCGGCCCTCCAGCTGTTGCGAAACTATCATACCTCTGCCTGTGGGAGTCATGCTTGTAACTGTCAGCCTTGCAATGTTTCATGGGACTTGTAGTTTTGGCAACAGCTGGAGGGCTGTCAGTCTGAGACCCCTGCCCTAGAGAATAAAATGGCGATGGTTGCAATATTTTCTGTCACACTGCATTTGCGCAGCAGTCTTTAAAAACACAATTTATTTTTTTTGGAAGAAGTACACTTTCACGAATTAAAAAAACAAAACAAAAAAAAAAAAAAAAAAAAAAAAAAAAACAGTAAAGTTAGCCCAAATTTTTTGTATAATGTGAAAGATGATGTTACGCCAAGTAAATAGATACCCAAAATGTCACGCTTTAAAATTGCGCGCACTTGTGGAATGGCGACAAACTACGGTACTTAAAAATCTCCATAGGCGACGCTTTAAAATGTCTACAGGTTACCAGTTTAGAGTTACAGAGGAGGTCCAGTGCTAGAATTATTTCTCTCCCTCTAACGACCTCGACAATACCGCACATGTGTGGTTTGAACACCGTTTACATTTGCGGGGGCGAGTTACGTATGCGTTCGCTTCTGCACAGCGAGTTTGGAGGGATGGGGCACTTTATATAAAACGCTACATGAATAATTTGCCCTCAGGGTAGATAAAAATCAATGATGGGAAAAAAAAAAAAAAAAAAAAATTCAAAAATCAGATTTTTTTAGATTTTTATCAAATTTATTTTAATAAAATGCTTTTGGAGTAAAAATCTATCTAAAGATAGTTTTCTATTTAAGATACATTAAGATTAGTTTATTCGGTATGAAATGGAGCTTAGTTATGTAGCATGAGGCTGTATATTCTGCAATATTTACATTTTTGGTAAACTCATTCAATGAATCCAAGTTCTGCAAGCTGAGATAACATGCACTGCAGTAATGCATTCACACAATGTCACAGTAACCATGAGATAAACCAAAGTACAGGAATATGCCTTTATACCATTGTTTTGCAAATCTATGTACACAACAAACTGTATGATTGGATCAGTGCTGATATCGCTGTTTTACTAACCTGACAGCTTATTATTCTAAATAGGAAACCTTCATTTTGTTTGCAAATATTAAAGATTGTAACTGCCAGCAAGAATGAGTCCTTATATTAAGACTCCTTTCACACTGAGGCGCTTTTCAGGCGTTTTAGCACTAAAAATAACGCCTCTCAATCCACCCCAGTGTGAAAGCCTGAGTGCTTTCACACTGGGGAGGTGCGCTTGCAGGAGGGGAAAAAAAAAAAGACCTGCAAGCAGCCTCTTTGGGGCAGTGCGTGAGCGGTGTATACAGCACTCCTAAACTGCCCCTGCCCATTGAAATGAATAGGCAGCGTTGCCGAAGCACATGCAAAGCGCTTTGGCAGCGGCGCTTTTCACCATTAACCCCTTCTTTGGGGTTAAAAACACCCCGCTCCCGCCCACACAGCAGGTTAGAGAGATCAAAGGCATTGAAGTTTGACCCAGGATACATGGACAATGCTGCCCCTAGAGGCCAATACAGAAGGACAGAAAGTAATATAATATATTGAGATGGACTGCCCCGTAAATAAGTTGATTTGTTAAAGGTCTAGATGGGCCGGCAATGGGGTTGGGTCTGAACGGTGTATGATTGAAGAATAAAAAGGGCTGACCCAGACAGAGAGCTCTCTCTGTTACCATCAATTTGAGCCCAGTGGAGGAGACAATATCTAGAGGACAGCCTTGCGATAAGTATATTCGATGTTATATTGTTATATGCTTCGCAATATTTTCATGTTAGCATTTTCCTATTTTCTTAGGAAATAAATAAGACGTTGTTTTATTAAGCAGTGTGTTTGTTTTCATAGCCAACTATACGAATAGACAAGTAATATATTTATGGAATAAATAGACGGAATCCGTAACCACCCTCGGTAATATTTATTTTCGAATTTATTTCAGCCAGTAAAGTGCCGCTAAAACTAGCGGCGCTTTACCGCTAACATAAAATATAAAATTGATGCGCTCTAAAAATTGTCACTTCAGATCCATCATGGCAGCGCCCGTTAGCGGGCATCTCCTCACCTGCCACCACGTCCCTCACCTTGTTGTGTCAGTGCCGCATCACCAGCCGCCCCATTAAAGTGAATGGGACTGTCCGTGAGTCAACAGCGGGTCAGGAGAGGAGCCAACAGCGGGACAGAGAAGGAGCCAACGGCGGGACAGAAGAGGAGCCAACGGCGGGACAGAAGAGGAGCCAACGGCGGGACAGAAGAGGAGCCAACGGCGGGACAGAAGAGGAGCCAACGGCGGGACAGAAGAGGAGCCAACGGCGGGACAGAAGAGGAGCCAACGGCGGGACAGAGGAGGCGCCAACGGCGGGACAGAGGAGGCGCCAACGGCGGGACAGAGGAGGCGCCAACGGCGGGACAGAGGAGGCGCCAACGGCGGGACAGAGGAGGCGCCAACGGCGGGACAGAGGAGGCGCCAACGGCGGGACAGAGGAGGCGCCAACGGCGGGACAGAGGAGCAGCCACTGCGGGACAGAGGAGCAGCCACTGCGGGACAGAGGAGCAGCCACTGCGGGACAGAGGAGCAGCCACTGCGGGACAGAGGAGCAGCCACTGCGGGACAGAGATGACAGTTGCCCTTTAAAAAATAGGATTTTTTAAAACAGCTTACCTGTAAAATCCTTTTCTATGAAGTACATCAGGGGACACAGAGCCATAGTAGTTACTATGTGGGTTTTAGGCCACCTTCAGGTGATGGACACTGGCACGCCCTAAATTAAAAATTGCACTCCCTCAGTTTTGTAGCAAAGCAATACACGTGTATACCAAGAAGGGAGGGACCTCTGTGTCCCCTGATGTACTTCAAAGAAAAGGATTTTACAGGTAAGCGGTTTTAAAAAATCCTATTTTCTTTTCATACATCAGGGGACACAGAGCCAAAGTAGTTACTATGTGGGATGTCCCATAGCAATGCTAACTGAAGGGAGGGAGATGCAATTGTAGGGCACCAAGAGACTAGAGAACTCATACTGCAGCCTGCAGTACACTGCACCCAAAGGAGATAGCCTCATAATCTTTTACATCTACTTGATAGAGTCTTGTAAATGTATGGATTGAAGACCAAGTTATGGCCTTTCAGATCTGAGCCATGGCTTGGTAATGCACTGCCCAAGAGGCACTAACAGCCCTGATGGAGTGCGCTTTAATATGAAAAGGAGGAATTTTCCTCTTTAAACCATAAGTTTGAACAATCACTTGTAACTATGTAACCTATTTAAAAATAGTAGACTTCGACGATGCCTGTCCCTTTTTTTTAGGACCGTCTGGAAACACAAACAAAACATCTGTTTTATGAATCTGAGCAGTCACTTTCAATAGACTTTGACCACTCTCACCACATCAAGAGAATGTAAAGACCTTTCTTCCACAGAAACAAGGTTCTGGAAAAAAAATGAAGGCAGCACAATATCCTGGTTTAAATGAAAACCAGATACTACCTTCGGTAGGAATTCAGGATGAGGCCGCAATACAACCTTATCCTTATGAACAACCAATAAGGCTCTTTGCAAGAAAGAGCAGCCAACTCTGATACTCTTCTTGCAGAAGATATGCCAATCAAGATAATTATTTTTCCCCGTCAAGAGAGCCAAGGGAATATCTCCGTATTGGCTCAAAAGGCTGCTTCTGTAAGTTGACAGGACTAAAATGAAGTCCCAATGGTTCAGGGGTAATCAAACTGGAGGATTAATCCGCGTTACCCCCTGAATAAAGTTACGAACCAGAGAGTGAGAAGCAAGTGGACGTTGAAAAGAAAGACCGATAAGGCCGACATCTGGCCTTTGATAGTACTCAAGGCCAGCTTTATTTTTAACCCTCTCTGTAGGAATTCAAGGATCCTACCTATGGCATATTTCCTGGGGCGCCAATCCCTGGATTCACACCAGGAGACATATGCCTTCCAGATTCATTAATATGGAGGCTGGCTTCCTAGCATTAACCAAAGTAGAAACTACTGAAGCTGACAGCCCACGGTCTTATTTTAGAATGTGGGTCTCAATAGCCAAACCGTTAAACTTAGCGTTTGTAAGGAAGGATGGAATACCAGACATTGCGAAAGAAGGTCTGGCCACAGTGGTAGGGACCAAGGGCCCCCTACCACTATCTTTATGATCTCAGCAAACCAAGATCTCCTGGGCCACAAGAATCACCTCCTTCCCTTCTTGCTTGATCCTGCGAAGAAGGCGCGGAAGGAGAACAGGAGGGAAAGTATAGATCAGTGAAAACTGATCACATGGAAATACCAAGGCATCTGTTTCGTATGCCATCGGATCCCTTGTCCTTGACACAAAGTTGTCGATCTTGTTGTTGAAGCCGGACGCCAATAGACCCACGTCCGGAACTCCCCATCCTTGGCATATTGACAGAACGATGCCGGGGTGAAGAACCATTCTAACAGAAACAATAGTTGGCGGCTCAAGTAGTCCGCCTGCCAATTCTCCATTCCTGGAATGAAAATTGCTGACAGACAAGGAATGTTGCTTTCTACCCAAGACAGAAAAATAATTCACCTCTTTCTGGGCCGCACGACTTCTCGTGCCCCCTTTGTGATGGATATAAGCCACAGCTGTGGCATTGTCGGATTGGACCCTGACAGGATAATTTTATAGTCTGAGTGTCCAGGCCTCCAGGGCCAGGTGTACTGCCCGAATCTTCTAGAATATTGATGGGCAAGCTTCTTCCAGGACTGCTCCCCAGCCCAAAGGGCTGGCATCTGTTACCACTTTCCAGGTAACCGGTAGAAAGGATCTTCCTTTTTGAAGATTCTTGGATATCGACCATCAATTGAGGCTCTGTCAGAGAGCTTACCTGATTGGGCGTTGGTGCGCGCGTTCCTGCGGGTGCTCGGGCGCCTGTTTCTATGGGCACTGGTGTTGGCATGCCGGCTGGCCGTGGCGGACGCGGTGGTGCCTGGGCGCGTACGCACGTTCGCCTATGGGCGCTGCTATGCATCTGCCTGGTGGCGCTGGTGTGCGTGCCGCTGTCCGGGGGCGCGTGCGGATGCCTGCGCGTAATGGCACACGCACGAACGCGGCCTATTTAGGCTTGCTTCTCCCTCTGATCAGTGCTGCCTGATCAACAGCTCCGTGCCTAGTTCCTGTTTCCCGTTTCCTGTTTCTAGTTCCTGTGATTCCTGTGTTCTTGATCTGCTGACGACCTGGTTTGCCTTCTGGACTCTCCTGACCTCCGCCTGCATTTGACCCCGGCCTGTTTTTGACCTCGCTTCTGCCTGCTCCTTCTGTACCTCTGCTGCCCGCCTGTTGCCAAACCCAGCCTGTGCATTAACCTGTCTCCAGCTTCTGCTCAGCATCTGTTGCCTGTACCGCTGACTATCATCTGCTGTTTGAAGACTGCTAGCCTCCGGATCACAGACTCCTGCACAGGCTCTCATACCACTCCGCACTCGTGGGCCTCCTGTCTGCTCTACCAGGGGCCGCGAGTCGGATACGTAAGGGAGCCTACCCTCTGCCCAAGTGTACTCTCCAGTCTGGTAAGTGAGAGACCTGACAGGCTCTGACGCACTTTGGCGGATAAACGTAATGGGAAGTTCAGAGTTTGGATCTTCTTGTTCCAAGTTGACAGAATACTGTTTTGCAGAAGTCTTGAATGGAACTGCGCATAAGGAACGGCTTCGAAGAAGCCACCATCTTTCCCAATAAACACATGCAAAGATAAAATAGAAGGATTTTTCTTTGTTTTGACCCACCGAATCAGTTCCTCCCAATCTTCACCCTTCATGGTGGGTTCCGTTAAACCTTCAGGAGCTGGGGACCCTAGAGGGAACCCGCTATCCTGGACCTGCAACAGCACCCTGCCAGTAAAACTTTATGGCCTTACTACCAAAAGTACTGGATCCCAGGGTCCAGCTCTCTAAAAAGAGAAGCATTCACAGGCAAAACCTCGTTTCTTCACATACAAGGCCCGGGTACCATTCAATTTGGCCCAAAAAAAGACACTTCGAATGGATCCGGTCAGCATGGCTAGCCCCAGCAAGGATTGCTCCAGTGGAGCTCAGCACAGCACATCTTTAATCATGACCAACACCTTAGACACTGGCGAAAAAACTGAGGTACTCCCAGTAGTAGTAGTTGTTATATAGGGAGTGAACTTTTTAATTTAGGGCTTGCCAGTGTCCATCACCTGAAGGTGGCCTATAACCCACATAGTAATTACTATGGCTCTGTGTCCCCTCATGTATGAAAAGAAATTATGATTTAAATCAACTTGATTTAAATCAAATCCACCCTGTTTGCCCTTACTCAAGATGGCCAGGGGGTGATTTTCAATGTGATTTCTCAGCAAAATAAAACATGGAGACATGGGGAGGGGGGTGTTTGCTTGGAATAATAAAAATAGCGTTTTTAGTTTGTGGTGCTCAGATGCAGTGAAAATCCGCTTTAAATTATAGCAAGTTGGAAATCCATCCTAATTGTTATCTCATCGATCGCTCGTCCACAATTTTCAACAAGTCATTGAAAGATCTGCCCGATGTACAGGCGGCTGATATAGAGAAGTGCGCCATCGTCTCATTCCTCCCGCTGACGTCACTCTGTAAACACTCTACACTCGCTATCAAGTACTTTGTACCCGATTCTTCTACTGAGACTCCATGTGAACCATTAGTAATTAAACATTAATCAGGGGTCATAAATGAGATACGGAGCCAAGGAGAGCGATCACCCCGAGCCCCTCCTTCATACAGGTAAATAGATGGGGAATGGGGAAGAGCCATCATGGTACACCAGTGCTGCCCCCAAGGCAAAAAGGCCAAAGTGCCCCCCTACCCCTCGGCCCAGTACTGTGACACACAGATAGGGCGGCTCCACAGAGGACCCCAGTAACGGGACTTGTGATGTGACCCCCATTTATAATATCTGTCATCTAAACACAGATCACTGCAATGACCGACAAGAAATTCTTCACTTCCTAAAGTGTATGTGTGAAGGAATGTGATGTAAATAATAATAATAATAATAATAATAATAATCTGAAAATGTCTATTTTCTTATGTGCATACATATTTTTCTCCTTACTCATTATATAAGTATACAGATTAGCTCTGTTCCTATATTTTTCTCAAAATGGCGGGTACTCCCTACATCCCACACATCAGAAGAACGCGGAACTGAAGATAAAACCAAGGACAGCCAAACCTCGTTATGAAGATTCTCCATCTTCTTTTCTATCTTAACCAATGAGATGTACCTATTAGACTAACATAGCAATGACGTATTTGTGTGTATAAAACATTAGCACCGCCTTGAATAAATCAGAAGTGTAAGAAGTAACGGTGCTGAGCGTGTCTCAGAGTGTTTACTTTTATATGCATGCATAGCCACACTTTCCAATTAGAGACAGCAGCAGATAACCTTGGGCTCGATTGGAGCTCTTAATCATTTCCATAACATATGTAAAGCCAAAAATATATATATATATTTTTTTGCTTTCATTTTTGATTGGGAAGGTAAGGGTTAAAGTATAACTATAGGCAAAACTGTTTTACCATTTCGGATAAAGCATAGCGATTTACTGCGTTTCTCTTTTTTTTTTTCTTTATTTGGCTCCATTTCACACCTAGGCGATTTGAATCGCAGACGGAACCGCCCACAATCCCTAATCGCGGGACGCGCTTGTGATGCCAGTGATCCCATTACTTCTTAATGGCACCCCCGCTATAGATAGGCGGTAAAATCGCAATGCCTGAAGCTTGTCGCTCAAAAAAAAAAAAAAAAAAAAAAAAAAAAGAACAGGGGCTTCTTTTGGGTGATAGCAACAAGTGTTGCGATTTGCCATGGTTGCAGCGCAATTTATCATGTGACAATCGCAGCAAAGTCGCACTGCGATTAGGGTGCCATTAAGAGCACCCTGACATCATTGGCACTGTACAAAGTAAACAGGGTGGATAAAAAATTACTTTTTTTTATTATTTAAATCTGATTTTTTTTTTTATTTAAACCAGAACTTGTCATTTTTTCATCTTTCCATCTATTAAATCTTCTGCCCTTGTTGTTGTTTTAACTTTGGATAGTAAAACATTTTTTTTTCTGCCAGTAAATCTCTTATACAGCCCACTTCCTGTTTCTTGTCTGGTCATTAGCCTAGGCTTATGACATCATGCACAGCGCTCTCTCTCTCTCTCTCGTGAGAGTTTGTCAGGAAGGGAGGGGGGATGAGTCCTAAGAGGGCCAATGAGAGCTGCAATGCTGGAGATGTGTGTCTGTGTAAATCCGGGAAGTGAACAGGCAGCAGCTTCAGCTGCCCACAGTTAAAATGGCTGCAGCCAGACTCAGTGGAGGGAGATTTCTGCAGCATATTTGGCAAGTACAGAATCACAGTATATATAAAATAATATGCAAAATGGTTGGAGGGAAGCTTCAGAATGGCAAAGATGTTTTTATTACAAATTATGTGAGCAGACTGTAGTTCCTCTTTAAATCAGATTTTTTTAATTTTTTTATCAAATTTATTTTAATAAAATGCTTTTGGGAGTACAAATCTATCTAAAGATAGTTTTCTATTTAAAATACATTAATAATTTAGATTATTCAGCATGAGATGGAGCTTAGTTATGTAGCATGAGGCTGTATACCAAAAATGTAAATATTGCAGAATAAGCTCTGTGAGCTGAGATAACATGCACTGCATTGATACATTCACACAACGTCACAGTAACCATGAGATGAAACAAGGTTCAGGAATATTCCTTTATCTCATTGTTTTGCAAATCTATGTACACTACAAACTGTATGATTGAATCGGATCTGATATCGCTGTTTTACTAACCTGACAGCTTATTATTCGAAATAGGAAACCTTCATTTTGTTTGCAAATATTAAAGATTCTAAATACCAGCAAGAATGAGTCCTTACATTTAAAGAGCACCTGTCATTGCAGATCCATCATGGCAGATTTTTACTCCAAAAGCATTTTATTAAAATAAATTTGATTAAATCTTTTTTTTTTTTTTTAATCGATTTAAATTTAAAAAAATCCGTAATGAATCCTAAAAATCAGATTTTAATTTTTTTTTAAATCACAGATTTTTATCCACCCTGGTTAACTCACTTTTACAAGAAAGAATGTAAAGGTGAACTGACACCATACACCCCCCCCTCCCCCCGCTGTACTTACCTCCAGGGGTCACCAAACTATCAGCACCCCTGCAAGCTGCTCCATTTGAAATCCCCGCTCCAGGGGGTAGGTGGGACGTCCAGTGTTAGTTTACCTTTATATTATTTGTGTAAAGGTGAACTAACCCTTTAACCTCCCTGGCGGTATGATTATTTCGGATTTTAGGTGCTGAAAGCGGTACAATTATTTTGCATGGAAATTTGGCGTTTTATATTGTAGGTCTGTAATTCTTAACAATAACACACTTAAATCTGTCCAAACAAGAGTCTAGTAGATATCCCGGGTATGATAAAGTTTGAAACACAAAAACATAAATTATAATATAATAAATAAAAATAAATAATTAAAAAAAAAAATAGTAATAAAATAAATTTCCCCACGATTCACTATCGCTCAATTCTGCAAGTGATTCTAATTTACTATCGCTGTTTTCTAGCTGGTCTAAAGCCACTTTTGACGTAAAGGGACACTTTTTGGTTGCTATGGACAATCTCCAGTTTCCAGGCAGAAAGAACAGTATATATCATATAAAACTGCATGCAGGGCATGGGCCAAAACACTGGGGACAAAAGGGATGTGAAATCATTTCATACAGTACTGTAATCTGTAAGATTACAGTACTGTATGTGTTATGATTTTTACTTTTTTTTTTTAATTTGCCGCCAGGCTCCGCCCCCGTGCGTCGCGCCGCTCGCAGGGAACGGAGCCTGGCACGGAGAGGCTTCGGAGGAGGACGGAGCCCTCGGACACTGCGGGGGACATCGCAGGATCCCGGGGACAAGGTAAGTAACGCTGCCCCAGGATCCTGCAATGCGATCCCGAGTGTGGCTCGGGGTTACCGCTAATGGTACTGAATTTTAACCCCGAGCCCCGATGAAGTTGGTGGCTGGTGCTCCATCGGTCGGGGGGGGGGGGTTGGGGATGACAGACAGACCTGACCACAGACCCATCCCTCCCCCCCGTCGCTTGAGCCTGCCACCACACACCATTGACGAAAAAACTGCCTACCTCGCCCTCTCGCTCGCCAGGCCCCCCCCCCCCCCATCAATCATCCTCGTACTTACACTGTGCAAGTCACGACGGCAGATTCCACCCCCGTCTCTTCTCCTCCTGGACAATGGGGCCTCAGGACCCGCTTCCTGATTGGCCGGGAGGAGATTAATTTTGCTAATGTCACACAAGAGGGTGGGCTCAGCCCCCCCCCCCCCCCCCCGAGCCCACCCAGTTTTTAAGCCAATTAGAGCCTCAGGCTTAAAAAAAATATATATATAGAAATCCATGCGTCCGGCTCCCCGCATGTAGATTAGGGGGCCGGGCGCATGGATGGGGGGGGGTGGCGCCCGTAATGAGCGGCCACCACTGGTTAAAGTTTAAGGGGAAGGGAGGGAAGATGTTTGCAGTTCACAGAAAAAGCTGGAAACAATCAGACTTCATTCAGAGAGGTGCTGCCCCCCCATTCTGCATGCAGGCAGCATTTGGTGTTGTTGCCTGTGCCTGTGCCTGCATCTGCCCCCCCCCCCCCCCCCCCGAGCTGTGCACAGGCAGCCTATAGAGGTGCATCTAACATGAGTGCAGATCAGAATTCACATGGTATGCGTTTGGATTTGTACACCGATTTCTTTCATATAAACAAGTGGAGAGATTATCTGCTCACTCAGCTGTCAAAAGAGAACATCCGGGCATTCTGTCAAGTCTTTCACTTGAAACATTGTAACCAAGCTTCCTTCTTAGTTCAAAGGGATAGAACTTCTGTGTAAATAAATAATCCACATTCTGCCAAGTTTTCAACAACCTGTAAATGCAGGAAGTTTAACCACTTCAAGTCTAAATCTTTTTCTGACACTTCTTTCTTAAAGTTAAAATCAATATTTTTTGCTAGAAAATTACTTGGAACCCCCAAACATTATATATATATTTTAGCAGAGACCCTAGGGAATAAAATGGCAATTGCTGCAATATTTTATGTCACACTGTATTTGCCCAGCGGTCTTTCAAATGCAATTTTTTGGGAAAAAATTTACTTCAATGAATAAAAAAAAAAACAAAAAAAAAAAACGAAACAGTAAAGTTAGCCCAATTTTTTTTGTTTTACTATGAAAGATGATGTCACACCGCGAGAATCACAAGAGAATCGTGATCGATCTTCTAAACAAAAAAAATCGTGATTCTCGTTTTAGCCAGAATCGTTCAGCTCTACACCCATGTCATATTTTTACATGCGGCCGTGTCCGTGCAGCAGCTGCATCTGTACCCCCCCACTCTGGAGGATGCCTGCATGCAGCAAGGGGCGGATAATGGGCGGCCTGCACACAGAAGGGGTGTCAGCGCCCCACTGAATGAAGCCTAACCTTTTCTACATTTGATCACATTGAAGACAATTTAGATTTCTGTTTATTTCTCTGATGACAATGGTAATGATGGGAAGGATTTGTCTGAGTCGCTCTGCGTCTTTGGACACGCAGGTCAGATCATACACAACTCATGGCGGACAATGCTCAGCACAATTCATCAATAAAGGTCCGCAGAGGACGGCAGTGATATCTAGAGAGGTCTCTGCTGAACCTCATAAGAGAGGATGGAACCTCCAATAACAAACCAAGGTCTGATATATGGTGATCCCCCAACACAACAATGGGGTCCTCCAACATCCCAGGGGGATAGGGGGAGTATACTGACGGGGTGTACGTGGTATACTTATAGTATAAGGGTATACTGACCAGGGGGAGGGGTGTGAGCTCTGGTTGGTGGGCACTGGGGTAGTAAAACTCTGGTTGAGGTTTATCGGGGTAGTAGAGCTCCAGTTGTCGGGTATCGGTGTAGTAGATCTCTAGCTGGGGGGGTATCGGGGTAGTAGAGCTCTAGCTGGGGGGTATCGGGGTAGGAGGGCTCCAGTTGGGGGGTATCGGGGTAGGAGAGCTCCAGTTGGGGGGTATCGGGGTAGGAGAGCTCTAATTGGGGGGTATCAGGGTAGTAGAGCTCTAGTTGGGGGGTATCGGTGTAGTAGAGCTCTAATTGGGGGGTATCGGTGTAGTAGAGCTCTAATTGGGGGGTATCGGTTGTAGTAGAGCTCTAGTTGGGGGGTATCGGTGTAGTAGAGCTCTAGTTGGGGGGTATCGGTGTAGTAGAGCTCCAGTTGTCGGGTATCGGTGTAGTAGAGTTCTAGTTGGGGGGTATCGGTGTAGTAGAGCTCTAGTTGGGGGGTATCGGTGTAGTAGAGCTCTAGTTGGGGGGTATCGGTGTAGTAGGGCTCTAGTTGGGGGGTATCGGTGTAGTAGGGCACTAGTTGGGGGGTATCGGGGTAGTAGGGCTCTAGTTGTCGGGTATCGGTGTAGTAGAGCTCTAGTTGGGGGGTATCGGTGTAGTAGAGCTCTAGTTGTCGGGTATCGGTGTAGTAGAGCTCTAGTTGTCGGGTATCGGTGTAGTAGAGCTCTAGTTGGGGGGTATCGGTGTAGTAGAGCTCTAGTTGGGGGGTATCGGTGTAGTAGAGCTCTAGTTGGGGGGTATCGGTGTAGTAGAGCTCTAGTTGGGGGGTATCGGTGTAGTAGGGCTCTAGTTGTCGGGTATCGGTGTAGTAGAGCTCTAGTTGTCGGGTATCGGTGTAGTAGAGCTCTAGTTGGGGGGTATCGGTGTAGTAGAGCTCTAGTTGGGGGGTATCGGGGTAGTAGAGCTCTAGTTGGGGGGTATCGGTGTAGTAGAGCTCTAGTTGGGGGGTATCGGGGTAGTAGAGCTCTAGTTGGGGGGTAGTAGGGCTCTAGTTGGGGGGTATCGGTGTAGTAGGGCTCTAGTTGGGGGGTATCGGGGTAGTAGGGCTCTAGTTGGGGGGTATCGGGGTAGTGGGGCTCTAGTTGGGGGGTATCGGGGTAGTAGGGCTCTAGTTGGGGGGTATCGGGGTAGTAGGGCTCTAGTTGGGGGGTATCGGGGTAGTAGGGCTCTAGTTGGGGGGTATCGGGGTAGTAGGGCTCTAGTTGGGGGGTATCGGGGTAGTAGAGCTCTAGTTGGGGGGTATTGGGGTAGTAGAGCTCTAGTTGGGGGGTATTTGGTGAGAGGCTCAGTTTGGGGGTGCAGAGATCAGGACTGGGGTGTATTGGGGTGATAGGACCCCTGTTATAGTTGAGTTGGGGTGATATCCCCCTTATTGGGGTGTATTAGGAGTACACAGCCCCGGTTTGGGGTGTATTGGGGACACACACACTCCTTCCCGCTCGGGGACTCTCCTGTACCTCAATGTCGGCTTTCTCCGCCATCCCCGGTTCTCCCCGCCCCCCCTCTCTGTCCGGGGATATCCGTTCTGGAGGCGTGGTCTCCGCTCTTCCTCACGGGACTCCGTGGCCCCGCCCCTCCTGTATGCGCCCGTGCTGATGACGTCGGAGCAGCGCGCCGGAAGTGCCCCGGTCTCCATGGTGAGGAGGAGCGGAGGGCAGGATGCAGGTGGGTGAGATGATCGTTCTTTATATTTTCTGTAAAGTCTGTGGTGTGTGTGAGGCTCCAGAGCGATCACCTCATCCCTCACCCACAATGGAGGACTAAACACCTCCCAGGAGAGGGTTACAGACCTCCAGTCAGATCCTGTGTGTGAAGTATTGGGAGGGGGAGGGGAGTGGGAGGAGTTGGGACCCCTCATCGGGGCTTCACATCACATCAATTTAGAGGAGACCCGAAGGAAGGTTTTGGTGCTCAAAATGACCGTATTGAACCAAATTTTAGACAAACATCACATGATGTGGAAGTTTATTACGTTTCGGACTCACAAGCCCTTCTTCAGATCAGACACACAACTAAAGTCCGAGGTATACGGCTTAACCCCTTCAGATCCGGGCCATAGCTGAATGACGGCCACAGCGCGGAACTATTATCACGGGGGGGCCGTCATATGACGTCCCCCACTTTGCACGCTCCCCGGGTGCCGCTGTGATCGCCGACTCAGTGAGACTCGGGTGATCACCAATCAGACTAAGGGGTCGATCCCGACCTCTTACCATGTGATCAGCTGTCATCCAATGACAACTGATCACGTGATGTAAACGGAAGATCAGTAACCTTATTTTTATTTTCTCACGCTGACAGCGAGAGGTGAAAAAAAAGCCGATCGCTGGCTTCTGTGCAAGGGACATCGGTCCGGAAGAGGAAGGGGCACAGCTACCTCACCTGTGCCTGGCAGTGCCCGCCAGTGCATAACATTGCCAGCAATCAGTGCCACCTACCAGTGTCCACCTAGCAGTGCCAATCAGTGCCCATGCCTGCCACCCATCAGTACCCATCCCTGCCAGCTATCAGTGCCACCTATTAGTGCCCTTCAGTGCCACCTATCAGTGCCCATCAGTGTAGCCTCATCACCGCACATCAATGAAGGAGAAAAATGACCTGTTTGCAAAATTTAATAACAAAATATAAAACAGATTTGTACTTTTTTTTTTTTTTTAAAACAAACAAAACAAAAAATAAAAAAACCCAGAGGTGATGCCTGCCACCTTTCAGTGTCCATCTCTGCCAGCTATCAGTACCCATCAATGTAACCTCATCAGTACCCATCAATGTAGCCTCATCAGTACCCATCAATGTAGCCTCATCAGTACCCATCAATGTAGCCTCATCAGTGCCCATCAATGTAGCCTCATCAGTACCCATCAATGTAGCCTCATCAGTACCCATCAATGTAGCCTCATCAGTGCCCATCAATGTAGCCTCATCAGTACCCATCAATGTAGCCTCATCAGTACCCATCAATGTAGCCTCATCAGTGCCCATCAATGTAGCCTCATCAGTACCCATCAATGTAGCCTCATCAGTGCCCATCAATGTAGCCTCATCAGTGCCCATCAATGTAGCCTTATCAGTGCCCATCAATGTAGCCTCATCAGTACCCATCAATGTAGCCTCATCAGTGCCCATCAATGTAGCCTCATCAGTACCCATCAATGTAGCCTCATCAGTGCCCATCAATGCAGCCTCATCAGTGCCCATCAATGTAGCCTTATCAGTGCCCATCAATGTAGCCTCATCAGTACCCATCAATGTAGCCTCATCAGTGCCCATCAATGTAGCCTCATCAGTGCCCATCAATGTAGCCTCATCAGTACCCATCAATGTAGCCTCATCAGTGCCCATCAATGTAGCCTCATCAGTGCCCATCAATGTAGCCTCATCAGTGCCCATCAATGTAGCCTTATCAGTGCCCATCAATGTAGCCTCATCAGTGCCCATCAATGTAGCCTCATCAGTGCCCATCAATGTAGCCTCATCAGTGCCCATCAATGTAGCCTTATCAGTGCCCATCAATGTAGCCTCATCAGTACCCATCAATGTAGCCTCATCAGTGCCCATCAATGTAGCCTCATCAGTGCCCATCAATGTAGCCTCATCAGTGCCCATCAATGTAGCCTCATCAGTGCCCATCAATGTAGCCTCATCAGTGCCCATCAATGTAGCCTCATCAGTGCCCATCAATGTAGCCTTATCAGTGCCCATCAATGTAGCCTCATCAGTGCCCATCAATGTAGCCTCATCAGTGCCCATCAATGTAGCCTCATCAGTGCCCATCAATGTAGCCTCATCAGTGCCCATCAATGTAGCCTCATCAGTACCCATCAATGTAGCCTCATCAGTGCCCATCAATGTAGCCTCATCAGTGCCCATCAATGTAGCCTCATCAGTGCCCATCAATGTAGCCTCATCAGTGCCCATCAATGTAGCCTCATCAGTGCCCATCAATGTAGCCTCATCAGTGCCCATCAATGTAGCCTCATCAGTGCCCATCAATGTAGCCTCATCAGTGCCCATCAATGTAGCCTCATCAGTGCCCATCAATGAAGGAGAAAAATGACCTGATTGCAAAATTTAATAACAAAATATAAAACAGTTTTGTACTTTTTTTTTTTTTTTTATTTCGGTCTTTTTAAATTTTTTTTAACAAAAAATAAAAAAACGCAGAGGTGATCAAATACCACCAAAAAGAAAACTCTATTTGTGGGGAAAAAAAGTGATAAAAACGTCATGACCGCGTAATTGTCATTCAAAGAGTGACAGCACTGAAAGCTGAAAATTGGTATGGGAGGGGGGGGTGTTTAAGTGCCCGGTAAGCAAGGGGTTAAATACCATAATTTTACACATTTGGAATCAATTATGTGATTAGTAATCGATCGAATACAAATTAAATCGTTTTCTTATACATCCTTATCTCACAGGTGGGGAAATGGTTAGCATGGTGTAGAACTCTCCCATATTTCAACAGAAGCCTTCAACTCCTTTGATCTGTCAAAAAAGAAACATGTACACAAATGTATCACTATTTGGCCATCACATCGAATGAATTATCACCTAAATAATCAAATATAAATCCAGATCAGTATTCGACCCCTTAGGGGCATTAGTACCAAGAAAATGAATCCAATGTACCTCTCGCTTTTTTAAAATGGGATTCTCGGGTTACCACCCCTCCTATCCTTATTCATTGCCTCCGGTAACATGAATTATAATTGGGGAAATCGAATGTCCTTTTCTCCAAAAAATGTCTCCTTAAGGCTGGGTTCACACTGCTGCGGTGGCAGACATCGCATGTGATTCGCAGCGCACTGCTGTTCACATCACATGCGATGTCTGTGCTGTGCGATATCAGCCATACAGATAGTATGGCTGATATCGCACCGCATTCGGTCCAAACTCGCACAGGACCCTTTTTTTTGTTCGGATCAAAATCGGATCACATGGGTGTTCACACCTATGCGATCCGAAAGTGTCCGAATTGTCAGTTCGCATTGCGATATGCGGGCTGAACTGGGGGTGTCATTAACATTATATGACACTCCCCAGCAGTTCGCATATGGCAGTGTGAACTGCCGTGCGAGTTGGTGCGATGCGGGAACCCGCAGTAAATTCGCTGCGTTCCCGCACCGCAGCAGTGTGAACCCAGCCTAAAGGCAAATGTATCAATTTGTCTCTGAATATTTGTGTCTCCCTATCCTATATTTAACTTCCTGAATGGTTTCTCCGATGTAAAGTAACCCACATGGACATTTTATTGCATATATTACATATGACGATTGGCAAGTGTAATAACCTTTGCATAAAAGGAATTTATTTGTATTCAATCGATTACTAATCACATAATTGGTTCCAAATGTGTAAAATGAAGGTATTCAAAGAGGAGGGCCAGTCAAAAAAAAAATAAAAGTCAGCAGCTACAAATACTGCAGCTGCTGACTTTTAATTGGACACTTACCTGTGCCAGGGTCCAGCGATGCGGGGATGGAAGCCCCGCTCGTCTCCCCCTCCGTTCTGTGGCGCCGGCATTGCAACTGTGGGCGCCGGGCTGTGGCTTCACAGCCTGGCACCCACTGCGCATGCGTGAGTGGCGCCGCGCTCCGTGATTGCCCGCTCAGTGACCTGGGACCTGTAATGGGTCCCAGATGATTGACAGGAGGGAGGGAGCAGAGCTGAGCCCTTCCTGTGCCGAGGAGGAAGTGATGTCACTAGCCCAGGCACTGGAAGAGGCAGACTACGAGGGACCCCCTAGCAACAGGCATTTAGAGGTGAGTAAAAAAAAAAAAAAAAATATCCAAATGTTTTTTTGTATTTTTTTTTAGAATTTTTCATGTAGTTTTTTTTTTTTTTTGGGGTGGAACCCACTTTAAGCCATGTGTGCAACTCTGACTTTAGATGTGAGTTTGATCTGAAGAAGGGCTTGTGAGCCCAGAAATGTCATCAACTTCCACATCATGTGATGTTTGTCTGAACTTTGGTGCAATAAAGACATTTTAACTGCAGCGATCCTCTGGGCTTTTTCTTTTTATATATATATATATATATATATATCTATATATATATATATATATATACACACACACACACACACACACACACACACACAACACACACACACACACACACACACACACTCCTGCACTTCAGGTCTGGGCGCACATGTAACATGGCGGATAGAGAGGGGCTCAGGTAAGTATTAGGGGGGGCCGTTGCATACAGAAGGTTTTTTGTTATCCTAATGTGTAGTATGCACCTTCTGCCTTTACAACCACTTTAACCCTTTGATCGCCCCCTGATGTTAACCCCTTCCAAGCAAGTGTCGTTAGTACAGTGGCAGTGCATATTATTAGCACCGATAACTGTAAATAGTGTCACTGGTCCCCAAAAAGTGTCAGAATGTTCGCCACATTGTCGCAGTCCCGCTATAAGTCGCTGATCGCCATCATTACTAGTAAAAAAAAAAATAATGATGATAATAAAAATATCTAGGGTTGTCCCGATCATTTTTTTTTTAAGCGCTCGCCGATACCAATTACCGATACTTTTTTTTTTCTTTTTAACATTCAATTTTTTATTTAGTTATCAGAACATAAAATAACAAATAAAGACATTAAGATACTTTTTTCTAATGTCATGTGGCAGTGGCACTAATATGCAGCACTGATGACGCGTGGACTGTGTCAGTAGTTTTTTATTTTTATTTTATTTTTTTTAATTATTGTTTACAATTTATTTGTTTATTTTTACAATGCTTTTTTTTTGGGGGGGGGGGGGGTGTGGACGTTGTCAGTGTTTTTTATTTTATTTTTTATTATTTTTACAATTTAACCATTTTAAATATTTATTATAATTCTTTATTTTTTTATCAGCCCTGTTGGGGGGCTTTGGTGAGATATCAGCGGTCTTAACAGACCCCCCCCGACATCTCCCTTTTGAGACATGGAAAGGAATTGAGGACACAGATTCCCCAGTCCCTTTCTCCGCAGCCTCAGCTGCACTGAGTATGAATGGAGAGGAGACAGAGGCTCCTCTCCATTCATAAAACTGAAGAATCCTAAACACAGTTTACTCTGCTCAGTTATGACATGGACAGTCAGTGATCACTGACTCTGTTCATTCAGAAAAGGAAGGAGCCGGCAAATGACAAATTTACTGGCTCCTTCCTCCGCTTCTCCATCCTGACAGATCTGCGGCAGGCGGGGAACCGGAGGATCACGGAGGGGGACACAGAGGGGGACTGGTGAAGGATATGGGGGGCAGTCAGGGGTGATCGGGTGCGGCGGTGGGGGCAGTTACAAGCACTGATCTCCCTGTACAGTGGAACCTTGGATTACGAGCATAATCCGTTCCAGGAGAATGCTCGTAATCCGAAGTACTCGCATATCAAAGCGAGTTTTCCCATTGAAGTCAATGGAAACGAAAATAATTTGTTCCGCATTGACCTTTATGGGATGCAATACCACTGCAGCCAGAGGCAGGGGCACCGGAGAGCCTCGGAAACGGCCTAAAAGGGCCGAGCACACTTCGGCTGACTTCGGCAAACCTCAGAAAGACTCAGTTCACGAGCTTTTCCGAGGTTTGCCGAGGTCAGCCGAACTGTCCTCGGGCCTTTCCGTGCATTTCCGAACTGCGCCGATCGGTGGACTTTCGGCTCTGCTCGGCTCCGGCACCCCCCCCCCCCACCTCAGGCCAAAAGCGGTACTGCACACTGCTTTGGCCTGAATCCTGCTCATTTTGCGAGACAACACTTGCAAACCAAGTTAGGATTTTTAGAAATACAGTGCTCCGTTTGCGAAATGCTCGTTAACCGCGTTACTCGCAAACCGAGGTTCCACTGTATAGATTTCAATCAAGCAGCTGAAAGCCGCAGGAGGGAGAGGAGGAGAAGCGTCTGTCAGCTGCTTTATTGAAATCTATACAGGGAGATCGCTGCTTGTAACTCCTCCACTGCACAAGAGTACTCGGGCAAATGCTCGGTATCTGTACTAGTATCAGTATTGGACAACCCTAAAAATATCCCATAGTTTGTAGACACTATAACTTTTGCGCAAACCAATCAATATACACTTATTGGGATTTTGTTTTGTTTTTGTTTTTTTTTTGTTTTCATTGTATATGTTTTATAGCAGAAAGTAAAAATATATATATATGATTTTTTTTTTTGATTGTCTGTTTTCGTTTATAGCACAAAAAATGAAAACCGCAGAGGTGATCAAATACCACCAAAAGAAAGCTTTATTTGTGGGGGGAAAAAAATTATACAAACTTCATTTATGTACAGCGTTGCATGACTGCGCAATTGACAGTTAGAGTAACGCAGTGCGCATAGCACAAAATTGGCCTGGTCATGAAGGGGGGTAAATCTTCCGGAGGTTAAGTGGATGGGATAGAACAGTTCAGTGTATCTCTCCATTTATCAGAAGGTTGAAACTTACCAAAAAACAGTTTGAATACAGAGTGGGAAGTGTTAATGTGGTGTGAAGTGAGTGCGGTGCGGACTCTCCCCTCCCCGGGGTGTAGCGGGGTCAGGCTGACATGTATTCCTGCTCATTGTATTCCATTGTAGTCAGTCTGGAGAATATTTCTTCTCTGGTTTTCCAAACATAACTTCCTATTTTTAAAGAGCCATGACCCCTAATAATCCTGATGCCTGTGACCATATCTGTACAGCGTGACTGGAGGGGTCCAGTGGATGGTTTGACTTGCTGAAGGCTGGGGGTGGGGTGGGGGGGTAAAGCCACTGGAGATGCGGGGAACAAAAGCCATGGGATAGGCAGGAGGAGCCCAAAGACGCAGATGTCCGTAGTGGGGTCGAGCAGGGGGTTTCCGCAACGCTCCTACTTTAACTCAGGATTAAATTTACTATGACAAGCCTTTTGAGTTCACATAGGAGCAGTATCGGTACTGGGTATTGCCGATTAAAAAAAGGGTATCAGTGCATTCCTACTTCACATGTACATTGCAGACACTCTACAAGGAAAATTGTCTTTTTATCAAAACAAAGGACAGTGAAGGCAATTAAACCTGATAGAGGTTCTAACCCTTCCCCCACTCTATCAAAAGAGGAATAAAACATATTAGCTGAAGTTGAACTTTAATGCTGAATTAGGTAAACGGGAACCTTGCAATGGACAACCGCATCTATATGTACAGTATATACACACAATATCATTGTGTGTCTCATGTCTCAGCCAAAATCCCCCCACTCCTGGAAAAAAAAAAATATATATTCAGCACTAATCTGCACACTCACCCGCCTTAGCAAAAATTCCCCAGCAAACCAGATCTCTCCAAGCACAAAGGAAAAAATACTCCCACCCCCCCAAATGTTCCCTCCTAGCGTGAGCCCTTCCCTTCCTAAATCCCCCCCTCCCCAACACAAATTCCCCATTCTTGCCTACCAATCCCCCCTCCAGCATAAATCCCCCCCCCCCCCACCAATCTCAAATCCTCCTCCTGTACAAATCCCCCCCCCCCCCCCAAAAAAAAAATGTCCCCTCCTAGCACAGATACCTCTCTCCACAGTTTCCCTCCTAGCAAAAGTCCACCCCTGCCCAAATCCCCCCCCCCCCCCCTCCTCCCCCCAACACAAAGCAGAAATTTCCCCCCTCTTCAACTCACCCACAACCCCCCCCCCAATGAGACAGACATCCTCTATCCCTGAGGAGCTTTGATATAAATCTCTTTGATTTGCTGTATATGAGGAATGGTGGTGGAAGGTCTCCTGGATTTCTCATTCATTTTCGGAGTGTTTGTTTTTGTTTCCACAGCGAGAGGAGAAGCAGCTGGAGAGCAGCCTGGATACCCTCATTGGTCAGGTTTCCGATATAAAGAATGCCTTGGTGGCCTTCATTCATAGGCTGGAGAACGAGTACGAGCGCCTGACCTGGTGAGCAGCAATGTACAATCACTGAGTACAAGTCTTCTCTTCCTCTGTCATAAGACGCAGGGCATTGGATTCAAATCATCAAAATGTGTGTTTGTTTGTTTTTTGTGATTCCGCACGCTCTTTCAGTTGGCCGTAGGACTGCTGATCTGGTATAGCCCCCCCCCCGTCCAACTGAAGAGGGGCACACAGCAGGATGACAACACTGCTGCGAATTGTGAGGCAGTAACTTACGGGGGTCAGCAACAAGAAGTGCTGATAATGACAGGATCTTCAGGAAAGAAAGTTTTCCACAGAGGAAAAAAAAACAAACGTTTGCTTAAAGTGGAACTTTAGTCAGAAAATGAAATGCTGCCAGATGACTTCAGGCTGACCCCCTTTTTCAGATATAGACATGCAAAACAATACAAATAAGTGCCTATAATGTTTAAAATCAGTAATACACTGCCTCACCTGCTCTGCACATGCTCAGTTGCTCTCTATTTTTAGGCACTAACAAATTTGTAGAGGGCGATCTGCTGACAGCCTTAAAGCAGAATTAAACCCTCTTATCCTTTACAGCCAAGGAAGCTGCTTCTGTTTGATCTGCAACTACCATGGTGCTGCACATGTGATCAGTTATGACACCAGCCATTTGATGGTCTGACAGTTTGGTTGACGACACAAGCCATTGTGACAGTTGTCCAATCCCGGCATTCCAGGAATGTAACTGTTTTTTTAAACTGTTACGTCGACAGGTTTAGTTACACTTTATGATTACTGCTGCTCAGGCTCTGGGCTTCAGCAAAATGGCCGCCTCCAGCAAGAAAAAAAAGGAGCAATGCTGGAGGCAATTTACAGCACACACTCATTTTGGTAGCATAAATATTAAAGTGGAACTTTAGTCAGAAAATTCCTTCCTTAAAGCGGAACTAAACCCTCCTATTCTTTACAGCCAAGAAAGCTGCTTCTGTTTGATCTGCAACTGCCATGATGCTGCACATGTGATCAGTTAGGACACCGGCCATTTGGTGGTTTGACAGTTTGGTTGAGGGCACAATCAAAGCAAACAGTTTTTTTTAAACTGGCAAATTGATGGGTTTAGTCTCCATTTATGACTTACAGCTGCCCAGGGGCTCTGGGCTTCAGAAAAATGGCAGCTTCCAGCAAGAAGAAACAGCAGCCATGCTGGAAGCAATTTACAGCACACACTCATTTTGGTACCATAATTATTAAAGTGGTTGTTAAGCCACTCTAACGTGTATGCACCATCAGCACTGTCGCCTATTGTAGTGTAGTGATTTATAAAAATAAAATAAAAAATGCTGTAACACCTAATTTCAGAGCCGAGATCCGTGATCACATAACCGGCCAGCTCTCTCCTTTCCTCCTCTGACAGATGCAGTGTGAGGGACGAGATCTCCTGCTGACGTCAGTCAGGAGAGGAGCAGAGAGCCGGCGGTCATGTGATCACAGATCACCGCTCTTAAATGAAGTATTTACAGCATTTTTTTTTTTTTTTAAATAATTGCACATAGAGAGAGATACTACAATAAGAGACAGTGCTGATGGTGAATACATGTTACAGTTATGCAAGCAGCAGGAGGGAGAGGGGGGGGGTGTCACGAGCTGACAGGGAGGGGAGGGGGAGGGGAACACAGGAGCAGAGAGGAGACAGATAGCAGAGCTGCGGATGATGAAGGCACATAAACTGACCACGGTGTCAGGGCTTAGCAGCCATGATTACCGTGGTCAGTTTACATAGGGGAGGGCAGAAACTGTTGGGATCAGCCAGGTTTTTTTTTTAGGTGTTACAGGGGGCCAAATGACACCACACAAGCACTGTATCATATAAAATGCCTTAGAGGAGCAGGATCCATTTTTTTTTTTTTTTGGGTGATCAAACGCTTTACCCTAGGTTCACACAGCATAATTCCAGCATTGCATCTCTCCCATAGGCAGTTCACGCTGCGAACCGCTGCGGGTATCAATACAATGTTAACGGTTCACAGATCGCAGTCCGAACTGTGGATTCATACAGGAATTGGATTGCATAGGTGAGAACACCCATGCGATCCGATTCTAGTGGGGGGGTCCTGCACCTTTTTTGTGTGAATCAACTGTATGGCTGAACTCGCATTGCACAGACATCGCTTGCGATCGGCACCGCAGTACGGGGTGCGAATCACATGCAATGTCTGTGTTCCCTATAGTGTGAACGCGGGCTAAATGTAGAATGTATGTTCCTTGAGAGGTGCATTTTTTTTAACTGACCAAACTTGACAAGCTAGATTTTTAACACAAAAATGGAAGTGCAACAGACCAGTGTAAAGACATACATAAAATTTAATAGTTTAAATTCATGTTTATTAAATAAAAAGTTGAATATAATACAATTATATATATATATATATATATATATATAAAAAATATACTGGGCGGTGGTGTAGTGGGTGGCCCTCTCATCTATCAGTAAAAAAGGGTCGCTGGTTCAAATCCCAACCACGACACTACCTGCCTGGAATTTGTTTGTTCTCCCTGTGCATGCGTGGGTTTCCTCCGGGTACTCCGGTTTCCTCCCACACTCCAAAGACATGCTGGTAGGTTAATTTGGCTTCTGTCTAAATTAGCCCTAGTATATGAATGGGACCTTAGATTGTAAGCTCCTTGAGGGTAGGGAATGTACCATGTATATGTAAAGCGCTGCGTAAATTGACAGTGATTAAATATATATATATATATATATATATATATATAACTTAAATAATAATAAAAAAATTTTTTTAAACTGTCATTTTCAGTTTTGGCCGAGTGTATCCTGAATTTCCGGTTTCTGCACCAAAATTTCCATTTGGTGCACCTCTAATGTTTTGGGGGGTTTACGCAATCCTCGTGCCTAAAATGATTTTTTTTTTAAACATCTGTGTAAGAAATACAAAAACGGCTCTGGTGGTGAAAGGGTTAAGAGTGAGATGAGCTAAACTGAATGCAGAATTTTTTTTATTTGTACCTATACAGCAGCATTGAGATGGGGAATGGGGGGGGGGTGAGGGGCAAGACTGGGAGCCAATTAGGTTTGCAGGAAGCAAATGTGCTAATAAGGAACCCGGTTATAGGAAGAGAGAGAATGACCCCCCCATCATTACATATCCGGAAATCAGGATTAGCCAGAGGAAGCCAGGCATTTAGGTCTATGGGAACTTGTAAAAGTAGATTTACTTACCCAATCCTCCGTGCTGCTAGACCACTTCACGCAGGATCTTATCCCCTTACATTCCAGACGTCATCACCACCAATGCCCTGCATTGAACACGGTGACACAAGGGGTATTCCACTGCTGGAGTGCCATCTGCCTTGGGAGTGGAGGTTCAGGTAAGGTAAGGTACATCTCCTCTCCCCTAGACTAAATAAACAGTTATTCATTGCAATGCCGACATAGACAAAACTGCAAGGGATCATTTTCAAATTTCCCGGAGTCGGGTTTTAAAGCGTAAATAAACCCATCAAATTAACGGTTTCCCCAAAACAGTTACATTCCAGGCATATCAGGACTAAGGGCCGGTTCTCACTGTTGTGATGTCCGACATTACTCCCATGTTGTTCAGGTAGATCTCCACCTCTTTAACCACTTGCTGACCAGCCGCCGCAGTTTTACTGTGGCAGAATGGCACGGGTGAGCGAAACGACTTTATGTAACGGCGCTTCGCCCTGTGGCCACCAGGGGCATGCCCGCTGCTCGCCCCCGGAACTGATGTGAGTGCCCGGCAGTCGCGATCACCGCCGGGCTCCCGTGATCGCTGGTGACACAGAGAACCGGGATCTGTGTGTGTAAACACACAGTTTCCGGTTCTCTGAGGGGAGAAGAGACTGATCGTTGTTCATACAAAGTATGAACAGCGATCTGTCATCTCCCCTAGAAAGTCCCCTCCCCCCTTCAGTTAGAACACAGAGAGGGAACACAGTTAACCCCTTGATCGCCCCCTAGAGTTAATCCCTTCCCTGCCAGTGACATTTTTACAGTAATCAGTGCATTTTTATAGCACGGATCGCTGTATAAATGCCAGTGGTCCCAAAAATGTGTCAAAAGTGTCCACCATAATGTCGCAGTCCCGATAAAAATCGCAGATCGCCGCCATTACTAATAAAAAAAAATAATAATAATAAAAATGCTATAAATCTATCCCCTATTTTGTAGACGCTATAACTTTTGCGCAAACCAAAAAATATACGCTTATTGCGATTTTTATTACAAAAATATGTAAAAGAATACGTATCGACCTAAACTGAGAAAAAATTTGGGGTTTTTGTTTTTAAAATGGGGATATTTATTAGAGCGAAAAGTACAAAATATTGTGTTTTTTTCAAAATTGTCGCTCTTTTTTTTGTTTATAGCACAAAAAATAAAAACCGCAGAAGTGATCAAATACCACCAGAAGAAAGTTCTATTTGTGGGGGAAAAAAGGACGTCAGTTTTGTTTGGGTACAGCGCCGCACGACCGCGCAATTGTCAGTTAAAGCAACGCAATGCCGAATCGCAAAAAAATGGCCCGGTCATTCAACAGACAAATCTTCCGGGGCTGAAGCGGTTAAGTTTGCCCACCCCTGCCCTAGAGAATAAAACAGTGGCAGTTCCAAATTTTTCATTTCGCAAAATATTACTGCAAAGGTCTAGGAAACGCAAAATTTTAGTAAAAAAATATACTAAAGTTAATTTGGGGGCACACAAACGCAATAAATTACCCCATTTTTAGTAAAACATAAAATCGTTATAAAAATAGTAAATAGATACACAGCCTGTCAATCCTTAAATTTACGTGCCCCCCATGAAATGGGTCCAAACTTCAGTACCCTATTTTCCATAGGCGACACTTTTTAAAGCCCCTACAGGTCATCAGTTTAAGGTCACGGAGGAGTTCTGGTGTGGGAAATATTGCTCTCACTCCGGCGTCTGTGGCAATTTGTAACGTGTGTCGCAATCATTGTTTTCATGTGTAGGCGCCCCCGACGCGTGTGTTTATGTTTGTACGTGTGTGTATATGCAGGAGTGTAGCATTCTTGGGAGGCCAGTCTGGTTCCCTCCCACTCTCCAAAGACACGCTGGTAAGTATGACGCAGTCATGGAGAAAAAATTACATGAAAAGCATGTCCTAGGAAGAATTCTTTGGGTCCCCTGCAGTCAGAGTAGGAAGAGGAAGCTGTTTTGATGTCGCCAGACCTGCTAGAAGCCTGCAGGACATTGTCTTGTATAGGGTTAAATTCCCAGCGTTCCACTTTAATTCTCCAGCATCTACCAGAAGCTGAAATCTTTTGGGGACTGACCCTTTAATTATTAGTCATTACGGTAATGAAGGTCATGGTGCTTCCTGCTCTGGGCTGTGTATGACAGATGTGCTTTCATTACCCCCTCAGGTATCTGACTTCCAGTTAACATACACTCCTAATTACCCTTTATGAATAATACAACATTGTACAGGGGGGGGGGGGGGTTGGGTTTCAGACCTATTGTAGAGGCTTCATCCATGTTAATTATACAAATGACACCTTGCTTTTTTCATTGTCCATCTTTCACACATCTCAGTAGCTCTCCCGGTGTCCTCTACTATTATGGTCATAACCTCTTGATTGATCATTTGTTTCCCAGTTACCTTTTGTTTTACCTTCATCATTGTCAGCATAATAAAATTAATATTCCAGTCAAATCTTAGAATTAAAGCTAGACACCAGGCAAACAGATAAATACACAGATCAAAAAATGTTTGTGTGTTTTTATATACAGTATGTGTGTATAATAGAGGGTTTCACCTAAAGATTTTTATTTCTGTCCATTCAGTTCTGAGATCTACACAGCCCTGCCAGACAGCAACCACCCCCATTCTGGTAGTGGATTTATGGTGGGGTTACCCCCTCCCCCTCCCCCTCTTCCTCTTCTCCCTCTTCCTCCTCTCCATCTCTTCTTCTCCCTCTCCTCTTCCTTTTCTCTCCCTCTCCTCTTCCTTTTCTCTCCCTCTCCTCTTCCTTTTCTCTCCCTCGCCTTTCCCTTTCCTCTCTTCTCCCTTTCCTCTCTTCTCCCTTTCCTCTCCTTCTCCCTTTCCTCTCCTTCTCCCTTTCCTCTCCTTCTCCCTTTCCTCTCCTTCTCCCTTTCCTCTCCTTCTCCCTTTCCTCTCCTTCTCCTTCTCCCTCTCCTCCCCTTTCCTTTCCTTCTCTTCCTCTTCCTCTCCCTCTCCCTTTCCCTTTCCTCTCCTTTCCCTTTCCTCTCCTTTCCCTTTCCTCTCCTCTCCCTTTTTCCTTTCCTCTCCCTTTTTCCTTTCCTTTCCTCTCCTCTCCCTTTTTCCTTTCCTTTCCTCTCCCTTTTTCCTTTCCTTTCCTCTCCCTTTTTCCTTTCCTTTCCTCTCCCTTTTTCCTTTCCTTTCCTCTCCCTTTTTCCTTTCCTCTCCCTCTCCCCTTTCCTCTCCCCTTTCCTCTCCCTCTCCCCTCTCCTCTTTCCTCTCCCCTCTTCTCTTTCCTCTCCCCTTTTCTCTTTCCTCTCCCCTTTTCTCTTTCCTCTCCCCTTTTCTCTTTCCTCTCCCCTTTTCTCTTTCCTCTCCCCTTTTCTCTTTCCTCTCCCCTTTCCTCTTTCCTCTCCCCTTTCCTCTCCCTGTCCCCTTTCCTTTTTCCTCTCCCCTTTCCTCTTTCCTCTCCCCTTTCCTTTTTCCTCTCCCCTTTCCTCTTTCCTCTCCCCTTTCCTCTTTCCTCTCCCCTTTCCTCTTTCCTCTCCCCTTTCCTCTTTCCTCTCCCCTTTCCTCTTTCCTCTCCCCTTTCCTCTTTCCTCTCCCCTTTCCTCTTTCCTCTCCCCTTTCCTCTTTCCTCTCCCCTTTCCTCTCCTCCTCCTCCTCCTCCTCCTCCTCCTCCTCCTCCTCCTCTTCCTTTCCTCCTCCTCCTACTCCTCTTCCTTTCCTCCTCCTCCTACTCCTCTTCCTTTCCTCCTCCTCTTTCTTTCCTCCTCCTCCTTTCCCTTCCCTCCTCCTCCTCATCATCCTCATCTCTCTCTTTCCTCCTCCTCCTCATCTCCTTTTCTTCCTCCTCCTCCTCCTCCTCCTCTCCCCTTCCTATTTTCCTCTCTCCCCTCTTCCTTTTCCTCTTTTCTCCCCTTCCTCTTCATGTCCTCTCCTCTTCTCCATCTCTGCCTCTTCTCCCTCTCCTCCCTCTTTTTCTTCTCCCTCTCCTCCCCCTTTTTCTTCTCCCTCTCCTCCCCCTTTTTCTTCTCCCTCTCCTCCTCCTTTTTCTTCTCCCTCTCCTCCCCCTTCTTCTTCTCCCTCTCCTCCCCCTTCTTCTTCTCCCTCTCCTCCCCCTTCTTCTTCTCCCTCTCCTCCCCCTTCTTCTTCTCCCTCTCCTCCCCCTTTTTCTTCTCCCTCTCCTCCCCCTTTTTCTTCTCCCTCTCCTCTTCCTTGTTAGAGCCTCTGATCCTGCAAACCTTACTGACTCCCAGTCTTGCCCCTCCCCAAATCTGTATGCTGCTATATAGGGAAAAAGAAGCTGGCGTTCTACTTTAACTATACTATAGTATACTATACTATACTATACCTAAACTATGATTTTTGATGTTCCCTCCTGCTACCTATCCTGCCTAACCGGTATAATAAAAATCTGCTTATTTACATTTTCTTTAGTACACTCAGGTCCAATCCAGCTCCCCTGTGTCAGTAAGTGGTGGCTGTAGGGGAGAGGAGAGAGCGCCAACACCTGCTGGGCCATGCCCGCCATTGGGTGATGTCACGACTCCCAGCCTTTATCCAGCACACCCTCCTCTCCCATGCAGCTGCTGCTCACCAACACAGGGATCACATGACCCAACCAGAGCAAGCTTAAAATAGGTAATTATACAGATCTTCTGTACAGAGGGAAGGCAGGATAGGTAGCAGTAGGGAAAGGGAACATTTTAGGAATAGTTAGTGCTAGGCTGTGATTCCACTTTGAAATGTTCCTGATTTTTCACTTGCCTATCAATCTAGGTAGTCCCTCAAGTCAGGTTAGTTCTATGCCAGCCGTTCTCAGATTTATCTAAAGATAACAGATTTATATACATCAGTGAATTGTAATTAGTAGACCCAGGTCTTCCGGAATTTTCCTTCTTGATGTGGTATGAGGTCTTCCAAACCTAGCAATGTTGTTGACTGCAGCGACCCAATGAGCCCATGGTGGGAGGTGCGGGAACTCTGAATTTGTTTTTTGTTTTTTTTTATAGAAGATAGTTGGGTTGAGCCCTATATATCTATCTGGAGTTTGCGCATAACCTTATTAGCGAAATCACATAACCTTTGTCAGAATTGGATGCAAGCTTTTACAAACTTTGTGGCCTTTTGGCTAAAATCAAGTTTGGAATCTTATTTTCAGGAACAGAACGCCGGCGTCCTCTTGTACAGGAGGGGGGGGGGGTGTCGCTGGTTAGTATTTCCTGATGTAATCGGGTATGTACGGTGAGAAGAATCTTTTCCACCCAGACTCTGGCCTGTTGCACCAGTTGCTTGTCTCCGGTTGTAGGCAGGACTCTAATGCCTTTCTGGTGGGAATGGGGATGCATTTGTCTGGCCAGGGGCTGAGCTGAGAAAAGCCTGCGGTGCCCATGGAGTGGCAGTCCCGAGGTACCAGAAAAACACGCTTTGGGGTATCTGAGTTTTTAGTACGGCACCTTGGTCACAGGACTCTTGCACGCTTTGTTCTTCACCTGCCCCCTGAGCTGGGACCAGAGGAATCTTCACGCTGGCCAGAAGGCCAGGCATTGCCTTGCACTTTGATACTCTAAAGCACTTATTCTTTTTAGAATGTTTGCACATAGCACTTTACTCACACCTGATAAGTATGATGTAGTTCCTCAGACTTGCCCTAAAAGTTTAGGACAATGTGGTCTTATGGTCGTTCTCCCCCCCTCCCCCCCCCCCCATGAGACTCTCCCTTTGGGGGAGCCATACCTAGTACTTGGGTGAACCTTCCCTCAGCAGGTCTCCCGAAGAATGGAGTCCACAAACTTTTGGTTGGATGGAACGAGTACTCTGTCCCAGTCAGAAGTCTCTCACCCCGAGGGATCAGAGCCAGAGTCTTCTCTCTTCGTAGGACCCTGCACACTTTTTTTTTTTTGTGCTCACTTTCTTTATTGTACTTGGTGTTAGTTTTGTGTGTGTGCACCACACCGCAGAGCCTATTAAAGAGGAGCTACAGTCTTCATGAAGAATTTTAATTAACCATATGTTTGTTCTTCGTAATTTTCACTCTTCCTACA
This sequence comes from Aquarana catesbeiana, assembly GCF_042186555.1. NCBI lineage: Eukaryota > Metazoa > Chordata > Amphibia > Anura > Ranidae > Aquarana > Aquarana catesbeiana. The sequence continues at coordinate 337,239,643 of NC_133330.1, read as the reverse complement.
TTGGGTGCTATTAATACTAATGGTATGTCAAATATTTAAAGTGGTTCTAAAGGCTCCACTGACATTGGCTCCGGCTGCTGGCAGTCTCAGCCAAGTGAGCAAATTAGGGCAATGTAAAAATCCCTTGTAATAGAAAAAAAGCATGACAGGACCTCTTAAATGTGAGATCTGGGGACAAAAAGACCTCAGATCTCCTATTTACACCTAAAGGGGTTGTAAACCCTCGTGTTTTTTTTCACCTTATTGCATCCTTTGCATTAAGGTGAAAAAACACCTGTCAGTCACCGGACCCCCAGCCCACACTGTTTTACTTACCTTCATTTCTTCGGGGACGCGCTGTCCCTCTCTCCACGGGGTCCCGGCTCTTGATTGGATAGATTGATAGCAGCACAGCCATTGGCTCCCACTGCTGTCAATCAAATCCAATGACGCTGGGGGCGGGGACAAGTCCGGCATTCGTGTTTGCGGACGCAAATGCTGGACTTGGGAGCGCGCCCACAAGGTGACCCCCTCGGGAGAGCGCTTCTCCTAGGGGGATATCTGATGCGGGGAGGAGCCGAAAGAGCCGCCGGGGGACCCCAGAAGACGAGGTTCGGGGCCACTCTGTGCAAAACGAGCTGCACAGTGGAGGTAAGTATAACATATTGTTATTTAAAAAAAAAAAAAAAAAACATCCTTTACAATCACTTTCAATGCAATTAAAAAAAAAACAGCCAACGTATAATGGCGGCGGCCGGTCCGCATGTGGTTTAAAGTTCATCGAAGAAAGATGGAGCATGTGGTTTGTGTGTTTATAGCAGAGGAGAAATGATGATATCCATAGTTTGGACACCACCCCCAGCAGGTAAATACATATCGTCTCAGGTGGGTGGAGCCTCAGCACGTTGTCACACAGATGATTCTTTTTTTTTTTTATGTTGGGGTTGCAGCACCAGAGAAACCAGAGCTCACAATAACACAACAAATTACTTTTATTGCATAAATGTTTCACACCTGGAAAACTTACAGTGGATGTAAACCCAATGTCATCCTTTCTAAACTACTGCCATAGGGGTTATCTATGAGGATATACATGCCTCCTGCATGTATCTTTACCTGTCAAATGTCTCCTCTCTGTCTGTTATGAGACCCGAAAAACTGCAGATTCTGTGGGTGGGTCTGTTGTGCAGGGAGGGGGGGGGGGTGATGTGCGAAAGGGGACTGTGATGTGCAGGGAGGGGGGGGGGGTGATGTGCAGGGAGAGGGCTATGATGTGCAGGGAGGGGGCTGTGATGTGCAGGGAGGGGGCTGTGATGTGCTGTGCAGGGAGAGGACTGCGATGTGCAGGGAGGGGACTGCGATGTGCAGGGAGGGGGCTGCGATGTGCAGGGAGGGGGCTGCGATGTGCAGGGAGGGGACTGCGATGTGCAGGGAGAGGGCTGCGATGTGCAGGGAGAGGGCTGCGATGTGCAGGGAGAGGGCTGCGATGTGCAGGGAGAGGGCTGGGATGTGCAGGGAGAGGGCTGGGATGTGCAGGGAGAGGGCTGGGATGTGCAGGGAGAGGGCTGCGATGTGCAGGGAGAGGGCTGCGATGTGCAGGGAGGGGACTGCGATGTGCAGGGAGAGGGCTGCGATGTGCAGGGAGGGGACTGCGATGTGCAGGGAGGGGGCTGCGATGTGCAGGGAGGGGGCTGTGATGTGCAGGGAGGGGGCTGTGATGTGCTGTGCAGGGAGAGGACTGCGATGTGCAGGGAGGGGACTGCGATGTGCAGGGAGGGGGCTGCGATGTGCAGGGAGGGGGCTGCGATGTGCAGGGAGAGGGCTGGGATGTGCAGGGAGAGGGCTGGGATGTGCAGGGAGAGGGCTGGGATGTGCAGGGAGAGGGCTGGGATGTGCAGGGAGGGGACTGCGATGTGCAGGGAGGGGGCTGTGATAGGGAATTGCTTTTCCTGAAAAATTCAAATTTCAGAAGCACTTTGCAAGTCAATAGAATAAAAAACATTTTGGGAAAGAAAAAACACTGCAAACAAGCGTTTTAAAATCCTTTATTTTTCTGTGCTTTTACCTGAAACTTCTAAGTGGGTGACGGGGTCGCTTTAAAGTGGGGCTGCCCATGCAGGATAAAGGAACAGGTTGACTACTGCAGAGCTTCACAGATACATATAATTACTCTTTGCCCCCAAGCATACATAAAGCCGTTACTGGCCAGCTTGGCCTGTTCAAATGCTTTCCAGATCCTGGTGCTAGACTTATACTGAGCCATTGGTTAATATAGATAGGCGGTGCTCCTCACACACAACCCCTCCTTTGAATACCCATGTGTACCCAGCTAATTTTTTTTTTTCACAGCCATTTTTGGAATTCCCACCATCTTTATATCCTTTCACCTCCCTTCCATTTCTTCATCACCTCTCCATACGCTCTTTTCATGGCTTCATAAGAAGCACCTTCAGGATTCCTCTTGCAGGCCGTCCACAATTTAGTTTTCTCCTATTATCTCTTCGTAGGCCGTCCGTGTTGGACAATTTTGCGCTACTCTCCGGGCAACTGAGCACGCTCAATAAAGTGCTTAAAAATGAAAAGATGCCACTGCTGAAAAATCAGGTTATCATCCCACTTCTGCTAACACCAGACCGCGATGAGGAGATCATGGTGAGTACGGATCTCTCTGTGTTCTCACAAGTCGGATCTGCATCTATGAACAGAGTAAGGCCTTGCGCACGCAGACCTACTATAGTGTACGCCTGTGTCAGAGCTGTGGTTGCCCTCACAGGAATGCTCAGATTTTCTATGCATCCTTGTGCAGGGAGACCCATTCATTGGAATTGGGACACAGCAGCTGCACAGACACAGCCAATGCTCCCAATGTGATAGCCATGTGGGCACCAAACGTGCACCCACCCCAGCAGAGTTGTCAGATCGGGAGCAGCGGCTGTGTTCATGCATCTGCTATATCTCTATTGAAATGAATGGGTCTCTCTACACAGGGATGCTTGGAGCACCTGTGCATCCCTGTGAGGGCAGACACAACCCTCGCATGCGCTATAGTATGCCTGTATGAACGAGGCCTAAATAAAAAAAATTTTGATGTGCGCAGCGCCTGACGGAAGGAAGAGTCCCGGTTTTCAGCCATGAAGTGGTACCCGATCACCTGAGAACAAAGCCTGACCCTGAAGTGGAAGACCTGGAAAAGCAGCTGACCACAGACGCGGCCCGGATCACCCCTGAAACGGCACAGGTATAGACTGGGCTGCTCTAGTTATCCCTCATTTGTCATCTCGAGTGCCTGAGCAGTCTGTCTTCCTTCACCCTTTGATGGCCTTTACAGTATGACAGGTGCATGCTGGGATTTGTGCTTTTTTTTTTTTTTTTTTTTGGAGGGTCCCAAAGAGAACAGTTGAACTAAATCATCTTTTTTTTCAGAAACAAGTCCAAACCATGAACAAGCTGTGCACCAACCTGCTGGAGAAGATTATAAAGGAGGAAAGGGAATCTGATGTTGCAAGTAAGTTTTACGGGGATACTAGAAGACAAATGTCAATTAAAGGATAGGTTCACTTTAAAAAAATTAAAATAAAAGCACAATTTTTTTGCAGGTAAAAATTATTAATTTTTTTTTTTTTAGAGCCTGTAAAGCATTGCACCAGTGATCAGCAGTTCACGGGTGCCATGCAGGTCTCCTGCAGACCTGTCAGTGTATCTATGTGCCTGTACATCCCATACGGGTGAGCCGATACACTGACAGGAAGAATCCATGAATTACCACGGCTTTCCACAACACTGTATAGTTCACTGAGAACTACAAGCCGACAACCGCAAAGGATGTCCAGACTTGTAGTTCATTCACACACAGAGCTCTGTGTATAAGTGACACAGCCATGTTTATTTCAAAAACTGACAGCTAGTACGGGGAACTTCTCCCTGTTCTGCTGTCACAGGGAGGGGGGAATTGGGCATTGGTAACACGTTACTTGTTCCACCCTAAAAAATGAGTGGAACATGTTGGCAAAGGTGAACTTATCCTTTAAATGTACTTTTTTTTTTCTCATAACTAAATGTAGTGTTTGCTTAGATTATATTTTCTGGTCAAAAACTGTACAAAAAAAATTAGCATATGAAAAGTTAGTTCCACTAGAGTGGTGCTTCTCACCCTTTCTTCAGTCATGGCACCCTTTACAATCGTGCAAAATCTTGAGGAACCCAGAATATACACAACCACCTCAATGAAAAATTAAGTTCACATCAGAGGTCCCCCCTCTTTGTGCCAGAGGTCCCCCTTTGGTGTCAGAGACCGTCTTCACATCTGAGGGCCTCCCATCTCATCAGAGTGGCCTCTTTGCGCCAGAGGTCCCCCCCCCCTTTGCACCAGAGGTCCCCCTTTACAGTAGAGCCTCTCTTTGCGTTAGAGTACATCTTCACATCAGAGGTCCCCCCTTTTGCGTCAGATGTCCCTGTCCCCCTGATGTCAGTGGTCTCCCTCTTTGCACCAGAGATCCCTCTTTACAGTAGAACCTCCCTTTACATTAGAGTACATCTTCACATCAGAGGTCCCCCCATTTGCTTCAGATTTCCCCCCACCCCCCCCCAAGGAATCAGAGGTCTCCCTCTTTGCGTCAGAGGTTCCCCTTTATGGTAGAACCCCCCACCCCTCCTTTGTATTAGAGACTGCCCCCCCCCATCACATCATAGTAGCCTCTTTATATCAGAGGTCCCCTATACATCACAGAGGTTGCCCATCATCACAGAGTCCCCCGATCACAGAACCAGCTAATCGCATAGACCACCACACCCCCCCACCCAGTCATAGAGCCCACCCCAATCACACAGTCCCCTCTTTACATCAGATCCCTATCTTTTAGCCCCAGCAGTGCAGCAGAGGGCGGGAGATGGAGGTGGGCTTCTGTCTTTTTTCATAAATTCAGAGAGCAGCTCTGCATGCCGCCTGCCCTGGATCAGAGTTGTGTGTTGCCATGAAATGACGCAATGCATCTTGGCCCTAGAGCGTCACTGGCTGCTATGGTGGTGGCGGTACACATTTCCCACACCGTGGCAACTCATGGCACTGATCCAGGACAAACTGGGTCCCCTGCTTATAGCAACCTGGGAAACCCAGATGGTACCCCAGGGTGCCGCAGTACCCTGGTTGAGCAATACTGCACTAGAGCCGTGTTACAAACTCTATGCTCCCCTGCAGCGCAAACATAGCACTACACTGCACCACACTTACTACACATACACTAATCAGTCTGTCCTTCATTGCATGGTACAATGTCTTTCCTTCATTTTAACTGATCTAAATAGCTAGTTTATGTGTTTGTTGCAAATATAGTTTGGAATATACTGGAAAAAGTTATTTATTTAAATAATTCATTGCTAGTTAATAGCAATAGGAACAGCTTCTCTGAACACTTAAACCAACCCTCACAGAAAAGTATTTTTTTTTTTTGTTGTTGCTTTTGTAGATCCAGTTTTCCTGAGTGATGTATAGCCAGAGCTCCGTTCCTTTTACCTACGCCCTTTCTGTTTTCTAGGTTTGCGTCAGAATAAGCAGACCTACAACCCTGCGGACACTAATGCCCTTGTGGCCGCCGTGGCATTTGGGAAAGGACTTTCAAACCGTCGTCCTCCAGGCCCTGGTGGCCCCATGGGTGCAGGACAAGCCGGGGCCAGCGGGATGTTACAGGGAGCTGGGTCCATGCAGCAGGGGCAAATGTCCATGCCTCCTAACCAGCAGCAGCACATGACTGGTGTACCAATGGCACAGGGTGGACAGCCAGGTATAGGCCTGCTCTGGTCAATATCTTCAGTCTTTTCCCATTTTATTGTGTCTCTTTTTAACTCTGTATATATTTTTCTTTACTTTTCAGGTAAGATGCCCAGCAGTATTAAAACTAACATTAAGTCGGCCTCAATGCATCCATATCAGCGATGAAGAGACAGATCCAGATGCACAGAGTTTATGGAGGTCGTAGCTTCATGAACATCCTCCACCACTGTCATGCTGAGGACTCTTTCACTTGTACAGGAACTGGGTGCAGGAACACTGCACCGATATACCTTAATAACATTATCTGCAAAGCTGCCGGAATGCAGAGTCTCTGTTCTTGAGGACAACAAGTAACATCCACAGGAGGACTTTGGGTTCAACGCTGAATAGCGCTCCATTAATTTCTTTTTGTACTTCTAGGTTGGACAGTAATAAAGATTTTTTTTCAGGGAGGCTGCAGCTTTAATATCATTTAACCCTAAGCCCTTCTACACTGATGCACTTTTGATGCGTTCCCATTAGAGTTGCCACCTCATCCCTTTAAACCCGAACACATGGCCGATTAAGGTGGTAATTAAACTCACTTGGTGCCTTACCTGCATTAAATTAGCCTCAACTTGTGTAATTCATATGTGTTCAGGTTTAAAGGGATGAGGTGGCAACCCTAATTCCCATTGACTTTGCCTTTTGCTGCACTTTTGAAAACCTGCACAAAAGACGCAGCATGCAGGAATTTTCAAAGCTGTGGGAATAGTTACATAGGATTTATTGGGGTGTAGAGCTGCACGATTCTGGCCAAAATGAGAATAACAATTTTTTTTTTGCTTAGAATAAAAAGATCGCGATTCTCTCACTATTCTCGCAACGTAAAATCTTTCACATTCTACAAAAAAAAATGGGCTAACTTTACTGGTTATTTTTTTGTTTGTTTTTTTTAATCCATTAAAGTAATTTTTTCCAAAAAAATTGCATTTGAAAGACCGCTGTGCAAATACAGTGTGACATAAAATATTGCAACAACCACCATTTTATTCTCTAGGGCAGGGATATGCAATTAGCGGACCTCCAGCTGTTGCAAAACTACAAGTCCCATCATGCCTCTGCCTCTGGGTGTCATGCTTGTGGCTGTCAGAGTCTTGCTATGCCTCATGGGATTTGTAGTTCTGCAACAGCTGGAGGTCCGCTAATTGCATATCCCTGCTCTAGGGTGTCTACTATAAATATATATATAATGTTTGGGGATTCTAAGTAATTTTCTAGCAAAAAAAAAAAAAAATTATTTTAACTAGAAACCAACAAATGTCAGAAAAAGGTTTAGTTTTTTCACTTACACACAAAGTCTATTCCATTGACAAATTGTTACAATGTTTATACTTAAGTTCAACTGATAAAGAATATTTTGATTCTTCACAGACTGCCCAGTTTTTCTCTTCCTTTCGAGGGCTGTGGCTTCAGAAGAGCAGAGAGAATTCTTTGCATAGAAAGAATTGTGAAACACTTCAGTCAAGATCGCCATAACGATTCTTGACGATTAATTGTGCAGCTCTATTGGGGTGTCGTTTTTTTCATTTCACTTTTGTCACCCTGGAAAAGCATGGCATTCACAACTGTGTGAAAAGAGACCTAAGAACACCACAACAATAGGGATAGAGAGTCCAGAGGGATTTTTGCAGTGAATGATCATTGGAATAAGGCAGCCAGTGCCTTTCAGGGTTCGCACGCACATTTCATCATGACATCAGTGATCTGCAGATCGCTGGTGCAATTCTTTTCAGGCTCCTCCTTTTTTCTTCTTTTTTTTTTTTTTTTAAAGTGATCTTATCCTTTAAGGTAAGGATGTGCTGGAACTGAAGAGAGTCCAGGGAAGGGCAACAAAGCTAATGAAGGGATTAGAGGACCTCAATTATGAGGAAAGTCTGCAAGCATTAAACGTATTCTCTCCGGAGAAGAGACGCTTGACAGGAGATATTATAGCGATATACAAATATCTTTCTGGTGACCCTAGCATAGGGAAAAAACATTACACAGAAAGGGTGAATCTCCCTACCGGGGACACAGACAGCAATAAAAACTGACAGGTGTTCTAATCCCTCTGCACTCCATCCAGAGCTAAAAAAAAAAAAAAAAGTTTTCCCTTTAAGAGGAAGTAAACCCTCCTGCAAAAAAATAACTAAAAACACACCCTGCAAGATAAAGGCATAATGAGCTAGTATGCATAGCATACTAGCTCATTATGAATTACTTCCCCAAGAACGAAGCCCCCGCAGCCGTCCCCGTCTCCCCCTCAGGCCGCCGACATGTCGCATGGGGCTTGCTTCCGGGTATCACGGCTCCGGCCCTGTGATTGGCCGGAGCCGCGATGACGTGAACGGCACCTACGTGCCATTGCTTCAGTTGGCTTAAGTGCGCATGTGCCGCATGACGTCGACACATGCAAATACAGGGATATCTCCTAAACCGTGCAGGCTTAGGAGATATCCAGTGCAGCTACAGGTAAACCTAATCATAGGCTTGCCTGTAGTTTAAAGTGGTTGCAAAGGCTTTACAACCACTTTTAGTTATACTTTAAAAAGAAGTGTCTATACCGATTAACCACTTGCTGACCGGCTCACGCCGATATACATCGGCAGAATGGCTCTCCTGCTTAAACTGACGTACCTGTACGTCAGTCTGTAAAAGCAGGATAGCGGGAGTGCGCCCCGCGGACTCGATGTCCACCATCGGCCCACGATCGCGGCGAGGAGAGGCAGAACGGGGAAACTGCCTATGTAAACAAGACATTTTCCCGTTCTGCCTATTGACTTGACAGGGATCTACTGCTCCTAGTGATCTCTGTCATGTTTCAGTGAGCCCATCCCCCCTACAGTTAGAACACGCTGAGGGAACACACTTAACCCCTTGATCGCCCCCAGTAAAAACAATAAAAAATAAATAAAAGTCCCTAAATCTATCCCATAGTTTGTAGACGCGATAACTTTTCTGCATAGCAAACGCCTATTGTCGCTCCTTTTTTTTTTTTTTTTTGTTTTTTGTTTTTTTGTTTATAGCGCAAAAAAAAAAAAACGCAGAGGGGATCAAATACTACCAAAAGAAAGATCCATTTGTGGGGAAAAAAGGGACATCAACTTTGTTTGGGTACAGCATCGCACGAGCGCACAATTGTCAGTTAAAGCGACGCAGCGCCGTATCGCAAAAAATGGTCTGGTCATTAAGGGGGTAAAACCTTCCTGGGCTGAAGTGGTTACAATCCTGTAATACACTGTCTCAACCTGCTCTGCACATGCTCAGTTGTTCTCCCATTTTAGGCACTGACAAGTTTATAGAGGCTGATCTGCAGCCAGCCTTAAAGTGGAAATTAATCCCTCCTATCCTTTACGGCCAAAGAAGCTGCTTCTGATTGATCTGAAACTGCCATGGTGTCTTAATGATGCCAATACACTTACACCACTGCTCTACCCATTGATGTGATGCTGATCGGCTTAGCGATTCACAGTACAGAGCCCTGTGTTTACAAGCAGCACAGGGCTACTGTACATGGAGTAGCAAAAGGAATAATGTCTACAAACTATGTGATATATACTGGAATTTTTATTTATTTTGATACTAGTAATGGAGGCGACCATCGACTTATAGCGGAACTGCGATAGTATGGTGAGCAATCTGACACTTTGCCAGGACCAGTGACGCTTATACAGTGATCAGTGCTAATACTATGCACTGTCACTGTACTAATGACAGTGGCTGGGAAGGGGTTAAAAATCTAGGGGTGATCAAAGGGTTAAATGTGTACCTAACCAGTGTTTATGTGTACTGGGTGAGGTGCTTTAACTAAGGGATGTGCTGGATTGTATTCCCTGCATTGCAGGGAAACAAATGGCAGCACATCCCCACTGACAGGACAAAACTCTGTATTGTTTACATCATGAGTGCTCAACCTGTGGCTCTCCAGCTGCTGCGGAACTACAAGTCCCATCAAGCATTGCAAGCTGCTGACAGTTACAAGCATGACTCCCAAAGGCAGAGGCATGATGGGAGTTGTGGTTCTGCAACAGCTGGAGGGCCACAGGTTGAGCACCCATGGATTACATACACAGAGCTCTGTCCTGTCTTCCTCCTCGCCGATCAGCGGGTGACGAACAATGGATGATCAGCTTGTACTGTGACGCGCGCACCCCCCTCACCAACCCTGCCACCACCACCGCCGGAAATGCAAAAGCACATATATACAGTGGGGACGGAAAGTATTCAGACCTCCTTAAATTTTTCACTCTTTGTTATAGTGCAGCCATTTGCTAAAATCATTTAAGTTCATTTTTTTTCCTCATTAATGTACACACAGCACCCCATATTGTACACACAGCCCCCATATTGTACACACAGCCCCCCATATTGTACACACAGCACCCCATATTGTACACACAGCACCTCATATTGTACACACAGCACCCCATATTGTACACACAGCACCCCATATTGTACACACAGCACCCCATATTGTACACACAGCACCCCATATTGTACACACAGCACCTCATATTGTACACACAGCCCCCCATATTGTACACACAGCACCCCATATTGTACACACAGCACCCCATATTGTACACACAGCACCCCATATTGTACACACAGCCCCCCATATTGTACACACAGCACCCCATATTGTACACACAGCACCTCATATTGTACACACAGCCCCCCATGTTGTACACACAGCCCCCCATGTTGTACACACAGCACCTCATATTGTACACACAGCCCCCCATATTGTACACACAGCCCCCCATATTGTACACACAGCCCCCTATATTGTACACACAGCACCCCATATTGTACACACAGCTCCCCATATTGTACACACAGCACCCCATATTGTACACACAGCCCCCTATATTGTACACACAGCACCCCATATTGTACACACAGCCCCCCATATTGTACACACAGCCCCCCATATTGTACACACAGCCCCCTATATTGTACACACAGCCCCCTATATTGTACACACAGCACCCCATATTGTACACACAGCTCCCCATATTGTACACACAGCACCTCATATTGTACACACAGCCCCCCATATTGTACACACAGCCCCCCATATTGTACACACAGCCCCCTATATTGTACACACAGCACCCCATATTGTACACACAGCTCCCCATATTGTACACACAGCACCCCATATTGTACACACAGCCCCCTATATTGTACACACAGCACCCCATATTGTACACACAGCACCCCATATTGTACACACAGCACCCCATATTGTACACACAGCACCCCATATTGTACACACAGCCCCCCATATTGTACACACAGCCCCCTATATTGTACACACAGCCCCCTATATTGTACACACAGCACCCCATATTGTACACACAGCTCCCCATATTGTACACACAGCACCCCATATTGTACACACAGCTCCCCATATTGTACACACAGCACCTCATATTGTACACACAGCCCCCCATATTGTACACACAGCACCTCATATTGTACACACAGCACCTCATATTGTACACACAGCACCTCATATTGTACACACAGCACCCCATATTGTACACACAGCACCCCATATTGTACACACAGCACCCTATATTGTACACACAGCACCCCATATTGTACACACAGCCCCCCATATTGTACACACAGCTCCCCATATTGTACACACAGCCCCCTATATTGTACACACAGCACCCCATATTGTACACACAGCACCCTATATTGTACACACAGCTCCTCATATTGTACACACAGCTCCCCATATTGTACACACAGCTCCCCATATTGTACACACAGCACCTCATATTGTACACACAGCACCCCATATTGTACACACAGCCCCCTATATTGTACACACAGCACCCCATATTGTACACACAGCTCCCCATATTGTACACACAGCACCTCATATTGTACACACAGCTCCCCATATTGTACACACAGCACCTCATATTGTACACACAGCTCCCCATATTGTACACACAGCACCCCATATTGTACACACAGCCCCCCATATTGTACACACAGCCCCCCATATTGTACACACAGCTCCCCATATTGTACACACAGCACCCCATATTGTACACACAGCTCCCCATATTGTACACACAGCACCCCATATTGTACACACAGCACCCCATATTGTACACACAGCCCCCTATATTGTACACACAGCACCCCATATTGTACACACAGCTCCCCATATTGTACACACAGCCCCTCATATTGTACACACAGCACCCCATATTGTACACACAGCTCCCCATATTGTACACACAGCCCCTCATATTGTACACACAGCACCCCATATTGTACACACAGCACTCCATATTGTACACACAGCTCCTCATATTGTACACACAGCACTCCATATTGTACACACAGCACCTCATATTGTACACACAGCCCCCCATATTGTACACACAGCCCCCTATATTGTACACACAGCACCCCATATTGTACACACAGCTCCCCATATTGTACACACAGCACCCCATATTGTACACACAGCACCCTATATTGTACACACAGCACCCCATATTGTACACACAGCACCCCATATTGTACACACAGCACCCCATATTGTACACACAGCCCCCCATATTGTACACACAGCCCCCCATATTGTACACACAGCTCCCCATATTGTACACACAGCACCCCATATTGTACACACAGCACCCCATATTGACAGAAAAACACAGAATTGTTGACATTTTTGCAGATTTATTAAAAAAGAAAAACTGAAATACCACATGGTCCTAAGTATTCAGACCCTTTGCTCAGTATTTAGTAGAAGCCCCTTTTGATGAGTCTTTTTGGGAAAGATGCAACAAGTTTCTCACACCTGGATTTGGGGATCCTCTGCCATTCCTCCTTGCAGATCCTCTCCAGTTCTGTCAGGTTGGATGGTAAACGTTGGTGGACGGCCATTTTTAGGTCTCTCCAGATATGCTCAATTGGGTTTAAGTCAGGGCTCTGGCTGGGCCATTCAAGAACAGTCACCGAGTTATTGTGAAGCCACTCCTTCGTTATTTTAGCTGTGTGCTTAGGGTCATTGTCTTTTTGGAAGGTAAACCTTCGGTCCAGTCTGAGGTCCTGAGCACTCTGGAGAAGGTTTTCATCCAGGATATCCCTGTACTTGGCCGCATTCATCTTTCCCTCGATTGCAACCAGTCGTCCTGTCCCTGCAGCTGAAAAACACCCCCACAGCATGATGCTGCCACCACCATGCTTCACTGTTAGGACTGTATTGGACAGGTGGTGAGCAGTGCCTGGTTTTCTCCACACATACCGCTTAGAATTAAGGCCAAAAAGTTCTATCTTGGTCTCATCAGACCAGAGAATCTTATTTTTTTTTTTTTTTAGCAAACTCCATGCGGGCTTTCATGTGTCTTGCACTAAGGAGAGGCTTCCGTCGGGCCACTCTGCCATAAAGCCCCGACTGGTGGAGGGCTGCAGTGATGGTTGACTTTCTACAACTTTCTCCCATCTCCCGACTGCATCTCTGGAGCTCAGCCACAGTGATCTTTGGGTTCTCCTTTACCTCTCTCACCAAGGCTCTTCTCCTCGATAGCTCAGTTTGGCCGGACGGCCAGCTCTAGGAAGGGTTCTGGTCGTCCCAAACGTCTTCCATTTAAGGATTATGGAGGCCACTGTGCTCTTAGGAACCTTAAGTGGAGCAGACATTTTTTCGTAACCTTGGCCAGATCTGTGCCTTGCCACAATTCTGTCTCTGAGCTCTTCAGGCAGTTCCTTTTGACCTCATGATTCTCATTTGCTCTGACATGCACTGTGAGCTCGAAGGTCTTATATAGACAGGTGTGTGGCTTTCTTTATCAAGTCCAATCAGTATAATAAAACACAGCTGGACTCAAATGAAGTCGTAGAACCATCTCAAGGATGATCAGAAGAAATGGACAGAACCTGAGTTAAATATATGAGTGTCACAGCAAAGGGTCTGAATACTTAGGACCATGTGATATTTCAGTTTTTCTTTTTTAATTAAGCTGCAAAAATGTCAACAATTCTGTGTTTTTCTGTCAATATGGGGTGCTGTGTGTACAATATGAGGTGCTGTGTGTACAATATGGGGAGCTGTGTGTACAATATGAGGGGCTGTGTGTACAATATGGGGGGCTGTGTGTACAATATGGGGAGCTGTGTGTACAATATGAGGGGCTGTGTGTACAATATGGGGGGCTGTGTGTACAATATGAGGGGCTGTGTGTACAATATGGGGAGCTGTGTGTACAATATGAGGGGCTGTGTGTACAATATGGGGAGCTGTGTGTACAATATGAGGTGCTGTGTGTACAATATGGGGAGCTGTGTGTACAATATGAGGGGCTGTGTGTACAATATGGGGAGCTGTGTGTACAATATGAGGGGCTGTGTGTACAATATGGGGAGCTGTGTGTACAATATGAGGGGCTGTGTGTACAATATGAGGGGCTGTGTGTACAATATGGGGGGCTGTGTGTACAATATGGGGAGCTGTGTGTACAATATGAGGGGCTGTGTGTACAATATGGAGTGCTGTGTGTACAATATGGGGGGCTGTGTGTACAATATGAGGAGCTGTGTGTACAATATGGGGGGCTGTGTGTACAATATGGGGGGCTGTGTGTACAATATGGGGTGCTGTGTGTACAATATGGGGGGCTGTGTGTACAATATGGGGTGATGTGTGTACAATATGGGGGGCTGTGTGTACAATATGAGGTGCTGTGTGTACAATATGGGGTGCTGTGTGTACAATATGGGGGGCTGTGTGTACAATATGGGGTGCTGTGTGTACAATATGGGGTGTTGTGTGTACAATATGGGGTGCTGTGTGTACAATATGGGGCGCTGTGTGTACAATATGGGGGGCTGTGTGTACAATATGGGGTGCTGTGTGTACAATATGGGGGGCTGTGTGTACAATATGGGGTGCTGTGTGTACAATATGGGGTGCTGTGTGTACATTAATGAGGAAAAAAATGAACTTAAATGATTTTAGTAAATGGCTGCAATATAACAAAGAGTGAAACCTTTAAGGGGGTCTGAATACTTTCCATCCCCACTGTATATTGCACAGCTGAACCACACTGTAAACACACATCTTTCAGTTCGGTATATTTAAAATAGAGCCCGTACCTCCCTAATCTTTGGAAGTGCCTATTGTACATGAAAACAGATTTTGTAAGAAACTGAGAGCAAGTTTGCCTGGAGTTAAGAACGCCAAGTGTCATTTATAGAAACAGCCCAACCCTCGTTCAACGCATGCCAAAAATAGACAATTATTCTCTGCAGGTTACAATATATACAGAATGAAATCAGTAAGACCTCATTCACAACCTACAATCGGACAGTGTGTGACCATACGTGGGAACAGCAATGGGGGATGCTGACGGCTCCTGCAACTAATTGTGACCACTCACATGTAATCGCTCTTAGGGCAATTACCTGCGAGTGATTGGCTCTGGCTGGATGACGTTCAGCACGCCCCTTTTTATTCATTGGATTTCAGTTCTTTCAATCATTGATGCTCAGCATCACTTGTGGGCGTTACCAAGGGTGGTCTGTATGCAAATTCAGCCAGCCTATGAGCACCCACTGCTCCAGATTGACACCCACCTATCCACCTAACTCCTCCCATGATCCAGCCCGCTATTTGCATCATGGCTGAGAGATCTTGATAGAAGAATTGAGTACAGGGTGCTGGGATGTTTTCAGGAAGCCTTGTAGAGCACCCTGCCGGCCCCTCCCACCAGTCATGATCTTCTTGCATAAAGAAGCAGAGACCCGGTGATGACATCACGGGATCTATAATAAAAACAGAAAGGGTTTTATTTTTTTTTTCATCAGAATGTTGATATGGGGGGGGGCCTTGGAAAGCAAAATACAGTAAAACCACAGATTGCGAGTAACACAGTTTACAAGCGTTTCGCAATACAAGCTTTTTTTTTTTTTAATCCTGACTTGTTTCGCGAGTGCTGTCCCGCAGGACAAGCAGGATTCAAGCCTCTGGGGTGTGCAGTACTGCATGTGGCCAGAGGTGGGGGGGAGGTGCCGGAGACACTCGGAAACGCTCAGAGACACTCAGTTCCCGAGTGTCTCTGAGTGTTTCTGAGTGTCTCCCGGGCCCCCCCCCCCCACCTCTGGCCACATGCGGTACTGCATACACTAGCAGTGACACTGGAACAAATTATCTGAGTTTCCATTGATTCCTATGGGGGAACTCACTTTGATATACAAGTGCTGTGTATTACAAGCATTCTTCTGGAACTAATTAAGCTCATAATCCAAGATGCTACTGTATAAGAAAATTAAACCTGGTGCCAAATAAGGTTGGGGACCGCTGCTATAGAGCACCTCCCAGAAAGGGAGGGAGACCCCGATCCCAACGCCAGTGCTTTATCGCATCCCATACTATACATCAGGGTGCTCAATTTGTGACTCCGTGAGTCCTGTGATGTGGCCCACAACCTCCTGCTCTGGGAAGGTGGGTCGACAAGCCCAGATTGCAGGTTGCCGACCCGCCTTACCAGAGCATCAGAGTGCGTGACGCCGGCAGCAGAGAAAGCAAGCGGATGCAGAGAGAGCAGGAGCCGCATAAGCCGATGCTTCCTCTGTAGTGCAGAGTGCACTTCTCCTGGGACCTTTCTGGCAGCCTAGCAATGCCAACAGAACCTGGAAGAGACAAAAAGGTAGCTTAAAGCGGGGTTCCCATTTAAAAAAAAAAAAAATTAAAAGTCAGCAGCTACAAATACTGCTGTCACTGGCCCCGCAATCATCTGGGACCGGTCACGTGTCCCAGATGGTTGACAAGAGGGAGGGTGGAGAGGCGATCTCCCTTCCTGCACCGAAGTGACGTCAAGAGCCCAGGCACCGAAGGAGGCAGACTACGAGGGACCCTCTAGCAACAGGCATTTAGAGGTGAGTTAAAAAAAAAATTCTCCAAATGTTTTTTTTTTTTATTCTATTAAGAACATTACTAATTATTTTTTTGGGGGGTGGAACTCCACTTTAATAAACATCACAAAGTTTTGGAATGGGCATATGAGCACTTTAAAAAAAAAGGGTTATTAGGCAGTACACATCCCCTAATAGTTACCTGAGCCCCCTCTTGATCCAGCGATATTCACAAGAACCTTGCCTCTCCGGGGACTCGCACTCCTGACTGGCTTTTGGCTGCAGCGGGAGCCAATCAGGAGATGGAGGGGGGCGGGCCGAGCCGCGGTTCTGTGTGTGAATGAACACACAGAGCCGCGAGCTGGGAACGCGCCTGCTTGGGTACCCCCACAGCAAGCCACTTGCTGTGGGGGCACTTTGGCAGGAGGAAGGAGCCAGAAGCGCCGATGGGGGACTTGAGAAGAGGAGGATCCGGGCTGCTCTGTGCAAGACCATTACACAGAGCAGGTAAGTATAACATTGTTATTTTAAAGAAAAAAAAGGCTTTAGTATCACTTTAACCACTTGACCACTGGGCACTTAAACCCCCTTCCTAACCAGACCAATTTTCAGCTTTCGGTGCTCTCACACTTTGAATGACAATTACTCAGTCATGCAACACTGTACCCAAATGAAATTTATGTCCTTTTTTCACACAAATAGAGCTTTCTTTTGGTGGTATTTAATCACCGCTGGGTTTTTTATTTTTTTGCGCTATAAATCAAAAAAGACTGAAAATTCGATAAAAAAAAAAAATATATATTCTTAATTTCTGTTAAAATTTATTGCAGAGTATTGGCGAGTATTGGCGAGTATTGGTGAGTATTGGTAGAGTATTGGCGAGTATTGGCGAGTATTGGCGAGTATTGGCAGATTATTGGCAAGTATTGGCGAGTATTGGCAGATTATTGGCAAGTATTGGCGAGTATTGGCAGATTATTGGCAAGTATTGGCAGAGTATTGGCAAGTATTGGCAGAGTATTGGCAAGTATTGGCGAGTATTGGCAGATTATTGGCGAGTATTGGCAGAGTTTTGCAGTGTGTTGCACAGTGTTGCAGAGTATTGCCATTTTTTATATTGAGCAGCGCTGTGGGCACTAAACATCCAGCCCACAGCGCTGCCATCTCTCCCCCTCTCCCCCGAACTGTACCGATCAGTACAGAGAGGGGAGGGAGGAACCGGCGTCATGACGTGATGCCGGTTTGTTTACATGTGATCGCTCCGTCATTTGACGGAGCGATCACGTGGTAAACGGCCCGCGATCAGCGGCTATTTACCGTGATGCCCGGAGGACCCAGCTGTCACGGATGTTCCCGAGTGCGCGCCCCAGGGGGCACGCGGGAGCAACACTCTGGAATGACATCCATGGACGTCCACCCAGAACTAGCCGACCGCGCTGTTGCCGTCTTTCGGCAATGGCACGGTCAGCAAGTGGTTAAAGCAACATTAAAAGGTTTGATTTTTTTTTTAAATAACAAACATGTCGTACTTACCTGCTCTATGTAATGGTTTTGATCCTCCTCTTCTTGGGTCCGCTGCAGGCGCTCCTGGCTCGTCCCCCTTGACCAGTGCCCCTGCTGCATGCTTGCTCCTGAACCCTTCCCTATGCATCCATAAGACACACAGAGCTGTGGCTCGGCCCCACCCCCGCTCTCTACCCATTGGCTCACTGGCTGGGATTAACAGCAGTGGGAACCAATGGCGCTTGCTGCTGTCTCAGCCAATGAGGAGAGAAAGATCCGGGACAGCCAAGAAACACATGCATATCGCTGGATTGGGAGGGGGCTCAGGTGAGTATTAGGGGTGCTGTGCGGGAGCAACAAACAGAAGGTTTTTTACCTTCATGTATAGAATGCACCTTCAGCCTTTACAACCACTTTAAGTAGACCTTGTGTGAACAAGGTCATGGAGACCAGATGTCCTCTTCCTCCCACAAGATGCAAGCAGACAGTTGGAACAAACCAATGCACAATTCCCCAGCAATACTCTGGCCTTTTAAAAGGTGATTTTAGTTCTGCTCATAGACTCGGACTACACTCTCCGGAGGCACATGGCTTCCACAAGTGCATGCAACAGAGATCTCTGTTTTTAGTATACATCACAAAGAGTTCTCGTAGGCCATGTTTTCTGGATTCTAGTGCAGAGTGCTGGGAAAATACAGATTTGCATCATAATAAACATGTGACCGGTTGGGATTGTCAGGGCAGGTCTCTTGTCATCTGCTTTGTCAGGCAGGCCGTGGTATGGGAGGAGGCGTGCAGACAAGTCTGTATACAACCCATCTCTACAAGCGGCTCTGCCCTTACCTCTACAGATCTGGCTGGACCACTTGGTCACGTCTCCCAAGTCAGACAAGACAATCAGGTTTCTGCCGTCTGCTCTCTCATTTGTGATCGGCATGTTTACCTCCTTGGGTAGATCTTCCCTTCCAAAGGATAGCAGCTAGAGGGGGGTCCATAGATTGATGACTATCATTAAAAGTAGATCTGAAGATGAAATATGGGTGCTCAACCTGCGGCCCTCCAGCTAGTGCAGAAGTACAACTCCCACCAACTTGCAATACCTCTTGGGACTTGTAGTTCTGCAACAGCCGGAGGGCCGCAGGTTGGCCACCCATATGTACTGTACCTTGAGTCACCAAAGTGTTCTAAAGAAAATCCTCTCTTGTGAAAAAAGGGAAATATTTGATTCCAAAAAAATTGGCAATTTTGTTTCCATGGACAACCAAGTCTTTGCCTACTCCGGAAAAACCAGGCTCTATCTTATGATGGGTTCAAACATAGAATGAATGTGTTTATGGTTAATGAGAAACTCTCTAGCCTCCTTTCTAACTCCCAAGATAAATTCATGAGACACCAGTGATGGGGCACTATTCCTCCCAATGACACCAATGATGGGGCACTATTCCTCCCAATGACACCAATGATGGGGCACTATTCCTCCCACTGACACCAATGATGGGGCACATTTCCTCCCACTGACACCAATGATGGGGCACTATTCCTCCCATTGACACCAACGATGGAGCACTATTCCTCCCATTGACACCAATGATGGGGCATTTTTCCTCCCACTGACACAAATGATGGGGCACTATTCCTCCCACTGACACCAATGATGGAGCACTATTCCTCCCACTGACACCAATGATGGGGCACTATTCCTCCCACTGACACCAATGATGGGGCACTTTTCCTCCCACTGACACCAACGATGGGGCACTATTCTTCCCACTGACACCAATGGGGCACTATTCTTCCCACTGACACCAATGATGGGGCACTATTCTACCCACTGACACCAATGATGGGGCACTATTCCTCCCACTGACACCAATGATGGGGCACTATTCCTCCCACTGACACCAATGATGGGGCACTATTCTACCCACTGACACCAATGATGGGGCACTATTCCTCCTACTGACACCAATGATGGGGCACTATTCCTCCCACTGACACCAATGATGGGGCACTATTCTACCCACTGACACCAATGATGGGGCACTATTCCTCCCACTGACACCAATGATGGGGCACTATTCTACCCACTGACACCAATGATGGGGCACTATTCTACCCACTGACACCAATGATGGGGCACTATTCCTCCCACTGACACCAATGATGGGGCAATATTCCTCCCACTGACACCAATGATGGGGCACTATTACTCCCACTGATACCAATGATGGGGCACTATTCCTCCCACTGACACCAATCATGGGGCACTATTACTCCCACTGATACCAATGATGGGGCACTATTCCTCCCACTGACACCAATGATGGGGCACTATTCCTCCCACTGACACCAATGATGGGCCACTATTCCTCCCACTGACACCAATGATGGGACAATATTCCTCCCACTGACACCAATGATGGGGCAATGTTTACTCCCATGGAAGCAAGAGATTTTCTACTAACCCCTGTTCCATATCTTTGCCTCTTGACTATATCCTTGATTACTTATACCTTTTCTTGTCTTGTAAAACCTTCATAAAAATTTTAAGGAAATCGAAAAAAAAGGAATATCTGCACATAGGTCTACTCTGATCATGTTGTGTGTTTTGACACTCCGTCCCTTGTAGGATCTGGTTCTGGCTCTTCTAGCGGCCGTCAGGTCGGTTAGTTTTGCTTCCTTTCATTATTACTGAGCTGTCACAGCCAGACATCTTCCGCCTATTATCCCCCGACTTCAGAACTGTGACTCTGGAATGTCATTGCTTGTTCCCCCCCCCCCCCCCCCCGTCATCGTTATCAGGTGATCCTTTGGGTGTAAGTGGATCCTGGGAGGCTAAACAAACTCCTAGCTTCATAGATCTCATTTGGGGGGCTTTAGTGGCTTATGTTGATGTTCTTCCCACCCATACTGGATGTGTACAGATGAGCACCTGCTAGAAATGTTATGTTTCTGCTTAAAGGTCTTTTTTTTTTTTTTTTTTTTATATATTATTTATTGAGTATTTTCATATATGACAATCAATGGTCAATGGACCACATAAAAGAAATAAAAGAAAACAAAAAAAATACAAATTGATATATCAAAGCACAAGAAATATGTGCGTTCTCGCACGCAGAAGCAAACAAATGCGTAGGTCACATCCGGATATGTAAACAGTGTTCAAACCCCACATGTGAGGTATCACTGCGATCGTTAGAGCAATAATCCTAGTGCCAGGCCTCCTGTGTAAATCTAAACAGGTAACCTGTAAACATTTTTAAAGTGTAGCCTATTGAGATTTTCAAGTACTGTAAATTGGCACTATTCCATCAGTGTGTGCAATCTTAAAGTGCGACATGTTAGGTATCTATTCACTCGTTGAAACATCAACTTTCACATTATACAAAAAAAAAAAAAACAGGGTAAATATTGTGTTTTGTTTTGGTTTTTTTTGCACAAATACCATGTGACATAAAAAATTGCAACGACTGCCATTTTATTCCCTATGGCAGTGATGGTGAACCTTGGCATGCCAGATGTTTTGGAACTACATTTCCCATGATGCTCTGGCACTCTGCAGTGTAGTTGAGCATCATGGGAAATGTAGTTCCAAAACATCTGGAGTGCCAAGGTTCACCATCACTGGCCCTAGGGTCCTTGCTAAAAAAAAATACAGTTAGGTCCATATATATTTGGACACAGGAACAATTTTGTATTTTTCAAGTATTTACCAAAACATATTATAGCTATAATTTATATAATGAATATGGGCTGAAAGTGCAGAATCAGCTGTCAAAAGGACCGTACTAACAGTCCGAAAATCAGCAGATCATTCGTCGGATGAAATTTTACTTGTACGGGCCTTAAGTGTGCTATTTGCATTTGGAATCTATTGCTGTGAACCTACATCATGCGTTCAAAGGAGCGGTCAATGTAAGTGAAACAGGCCGTTGTAACGATTCAAAAACTAAACATATCCATCAGAGAGATAGCAGCAACATTAGGAGTGGCCAAATCAACAGTTTGGTATATTTTGAGGAAAGAAGAACGCAACATAAAAAGGCCTGGATATCCACGGGAGACAACAGTGGTGGATGATTTCAGGATCCTCTCTATGGTAAAGAAAAACCCATTCACAACATCCAGACAAGTGAAGGACACTCTCCAGGAGGTGGGCGTATCATTGTCAAAGTCTACAATCAAGAGAAGACTTCTGAGAGCAAATACAGAGGGTTCACCACAAGGTGCAAACCATTCATAAGCTTGAAGAATAGAAAAACCAGATTAGACTTTGCCAAACAACCTCTAAAAAAGCCAGACCAGTTCTGGAAAATCATTCTTTGGACGGATGAAACTAACATTAATCTGTACCAGAATGACGGGAAGAAAAAAGCGTGGAGAAGGCTTGGAACAGCTCATGATCCAAAGCACACAAAGTCTTCTGTGGTCACATGGTGGAGCTTGCAGTGTAATGGCATGGGCATGCATAGCTTCCAGTGGCACTGGGTAATGGAGCAAAGTTGATTGGATGGCGCTTCACAGTACAGATGAATAATGATCCAGAACACGCTGCAAAAACAACCCAGGAGCTTTTGGCTTTTGAAGGAAAAGAAGTGGAATATCCTGCAATGGCCGAGTCAATCACCTGATCTCAACGCAACTGAGCATTTCACTTGCTGAAGGCAAAACTAAAAGCAGAAAGACCCACAAACACAGAACATCTGAAGACAGTTGCAGATAGAGCCTGGCAAAGCATCAGAAAGGAGAAAAGCCAGTCTTCGGTGATGTCCATGGGTTCAGGACTTCAGGCAGCCATTGCCAGTAAAGGATTCTCAACAAAATATTCAAAATGAACATTTTATTTATGATTATATTCATTTGTCCAATTACATTTGAGTGCCTGAAAATGGGGGGACTGTGTATAAAAATGGTTGCAGTTCCTAAAATTTGTACTTTGATATTTATGTTCAACCCCTTGAATTAAAGCTGAAAATCTGCACTTCAAATTCATTTGGATTGTTTCATTTTAATTTTATTCTGGTGGCATACAGAGCCAAAAGTATGAACATTGCGCCTGTGTCCAAATATATATGGACCTAACTGTATATATATATATATATATATATTGTTTGGGGATTCTGAGAAATTTTCTAGCAAAAATGATTTGTACATGCAGGAGCGAAATGCCAGAATGTGGCATGGGGTGGCAAGTGGTTCAAAAAAACAAAAAAAAATCAAAACAATGTACAGTGAGTGGGGTGGGGGATGGGGTGGAGAGGTGGGTGAGTGCGGGGGACAGCCTGGAATTGGACTTTGTGTTTTATTATACAGTGGAACCTTGGTTAACGAGTAACGAAGTTAACGAGCGTTTTGAAAGACGAGCAACTTTTTTTTTTTTTAATTCTGACTCGGTTTGCAACTGTTGTCTCGCAAAACAAGCAGAATTCAAGCTAATGGGGTGTGCAGTACTGCATTTGGCCAGGGGTGCGGGGGGCGCCAGTGACACTCGGAATGGTTCGGAGCCGTTCGGAAACATTTGGAAACACTCGGAAATATTCACTTTCCAAGGGTTTCCGAGTTCAGCCGAGCTGTCCCCGAGTATTTCCGAGGCTCTCTGGTGCCCCCCCCCCGGCAACATGCGGTATTGCATGCAATAGAAATCAATGCGGAACAAATTATCTTCGTTTCCATTGACTTCTATGGGAAAACTCTCTTTGATATGCGAGTGCTTTGGATTACAAGCATTCTACTGGAACGGATTATGCTCATAATCCAAGGTTCCACTGTAATTATACAGGATTTATATAGCGCCAACAGTTTGCGCAGAGCTTTACAACATGAGGGCAGACAGTACAGTTACAATACAATTCAATACAGAAAGCCCTGCTCCTTAGAGCTTACAATCTAGGATTCTCCATAAATCCTTTTATTTCACCAACATGACCTTTTGCAGAATGGTCCTAAGACACACCTCATTGCACTACAGTCACCACACAGTTCTAAACCTATAAGGCTAGGTTTCCACTAGTGCGTCCCCAAAGTCGCGCGATTTTGCCGCGATTTTTTACCGCGATTTTACCGCGACTTTTTACCGCGATTTGAAGCAATGCCTGTATCTATAGACCTCAAGTCGCATCAAAGTGGGACCAAAGTAGTGCAGGGACTACTTTGAAGTCGCTGCGACTTGAAGTCGCACAGATATGAACGGTACTCATTGGAAATCATGGGAAACAATTTGTCATGCGACTTTTCAGTCCCAAGTCGCATGAAAAGTCGCACTAGTGGAAACAGAGCCTAAAGAGACACATAAAATGCTGTATTTTCCCTTTCAGGCTTAGTATTTATATAGGTTCTGCCTTACATGGAACAGTTCACACCCACATTTTATTCCTGAGATACCCATGGTGCCAAACATAGCAAAGTTCACCACGCCTTTTCTCATTTAAAGGGGGTTCATTTAACACCAGAATTTCTGCATGCAATGTTATAGAGTGTATATACTTTATTTATTACAGGTACTTATATAGTGCTGTCAATGAACACAGCGATTCTCATATACACTATATTACCAAAAGTATCGGGACGCCTGTTTTTTTCATCCCAGTCTTAGTCCGTAGGGTTCAATATTGAGTTGGCTGACAGCTGATCACGTGGTTAGGGGCTGGGATAAGCCCCTTACTCCGATCTGTGATCAGCTGAGTCTCATTGAGTCGGTGATCACAGAGCGCGCCACGCGTGCCGCGCAGGCAGCTCATGCACGGGAGGACATACATGGGCGCTCCCTCCCAGCAATTCACGCTCACGCTGTGCACGGGCGCGAAGGGGTTAAAGGATAAGTCCACCCTGACACTAAAATCCCGACATCTACAGACATCCACCATCTAACACTAACCTATCTAGCCCTGTAAAGAAGAAATGGGTATTACAAACCTTTTCTGAAGCCGATCCGACCCGACCCCATCCTGAGCTGTCAGCTGCGACTGCTGTGTGGGCGGGTGCAGAGGACACAGCCGACAACGGAAGCCCCATAGTAAGTCTACGGGTGACGTCACTTCCCATTTATTTCACACCCGTTGTCGGCTGTGTCCTCTGCAGAGCTTCCGCCGCTGGAGACCAGACCGGAGCGGCTTCAGAAAAGGTATTTATACTGATTACTTCTTTACAGGGCTAGATAGGTTAGTGTTATATCGTGGATGTCTGTAGATGTAGAGACTCATCCATCAATGGCACGTTGTCACCTGCACCAAACCATGGTGAGATATGTTTTTGGAAAAGCGTCAGGGACTTCTTTTCCACATTTGTAGGAAATGAATGAGCTGCCCCATATGCGTCTCGCAGGAACGCACTGAAAACACACAGATGTTCAGACACACCTGTAACCTAAATGTATTTGGTTCAATGCAAACCGTGTAAGTACCTGAATTTGACCTGGACATTCCCCTCTACATCAGAGCTGAGACTGGGAGAGGGAGAAGCAACATAAGGAGCCAGTTGGTTGGGCTTCAGTGCTTATGTGCTAACAAAGAGCATGCTAATAAGAGGAGAGATGAGCTCATCAATCTGCTGCTTCTTCTTTCACTGTCCCGTCACAGGCTAAGGGAGGAGCAAGACCTGTCAGTGTTACTGAATTGCAGCAGGAAAATAAATCAGGTCTCCTGCCCTGCTAGACAGAGCTGTATAAATCTCAGGACTAGATAGGCAGAATGCAAATCCTTTGACAAGTAAAGCAGCTCCCTTATACCCTCACCGGCCACTTTATTAGGTCCACCTTGCTAGTACTGGGTTGGACCCCCTTTTGCCTTCATTCTTGGTGGCATAGATACAACAAGGTGTTGGAAACGTTCCTCAGAGATTTTGCTCCATAGTGACATGATAACATCACACAGTTGCTGCAGATTTGTCGGCTGCACATCCATGATGGAGCTTTATTGGATGAGATGTGGTGAGTGTGGAGGCCATTGGAGTACAGGGACCTCATTTTCCAGTGGTGAGATGATTGGAGCTTTGTGACATGGTGCATTATCCTGCTGGAAGGAGACATCAGAAGATGGGGACACTGTAGTCATAAAGGGATGGACATGGTCAGCAACAATACTCAGGTAGGCCGTGGTGTATAAACCATGATCAATTGGTACTAAGGGGCCCAAAATGTGTCAAGAAAATATCCCCCCCACACCATTACACCACCACCACCAGCCTGAACCGGTGATACCCCATCCCCCACACCATTACACCCCCACCACCAGCCTGAACCGGTGATACCCCATCCCCCACACCATTACACCCCCACCCCCAGCCTGAACCGGTGATACCCCATCCCCCACACCATTACACCCCCACCACCAGCCTGAACCGGTGATACCCCATCCCCCACACCATTACACCCCCACCCCCAGCCTGAACCGGTGATACCCCATCCCCCACACCATTACACCCCCACCACCAGCCTGAACCGGTGATACCCCATCCCCCACACCATTACACCCCCACCACCAGCCTGAACCGGTGATACCCCATCCCCCACACCATTACACCCCCACCCCCAGCCTGAACCGGTGATACCCCATCCCCCACACCATTACACCCCCACCACCAGCCTGAACCGGTGATATCCCATCCCCCACACCATTACACCCCCACCACCAGCCTGAACCGGTGATATCCCATCCCCCACACCATTACACCCCCACCACCAGCCTGAACCGGTGATACCCCATCCCCCCCCACACCATTACACCCCCACCACCAGCCTGAACCGGTGATACCCCATCCCCCACACCATTACACCCCCACCACCAGCCTGAACCGGTGATATCCCATCCCCCACACCATTACACCCCCACCACCAGCCTGAACCGGTGATACCCCATCCCCCACACCATTACACCCCCACCACCAGCCTGAACCGGTGATATCCCATCCCCCACACCATTACACCCCCACCACCAGCCTGAACCGGTGATATCCCATCCCCCACACCATTACACCCCCACCACCAGCCTGAACCAGTGATACAAGGCAGGATGGATCCATGCACCAAATTCTGACCCCACCATCTGAATGTCGGAGCTGAAATCCAGACTCATCAGACCAGGCAACGTTTCTCCAATTTTCTATTGTCCAATTTTGGTGATCTGTGTGAATTGTAGCCTCAGTTTCCTGTTCTTAGCTGACAGGAGTGGCACCACAAACCAAAAACAGTATTTATTCATTTTTAATATTCAAAGCAAACTCCCCCATCTATCCATGCTCTATTTTGTTTAGAAATCACTTTAAAAAACATCCCCTAGCATTTCTGACTGTGGCCATCTTGAGTCAAATGACTCAAGGGCAAATGATTCATGTAGCATTTACTTCCTGGAATCCATTTGCCCTTAGCTCAGGCATTAACCACTTAAGCACCAAACCTCTTTTTGAAATTTGTTGTTTACAAGTTAAAATCAGTTTGTTTGCTTTTTGCCAGAAAATTACTTAGAACCCTCAAACATTATATATATATTTTTTTCAGACACCCTAGAGAATAAAATGGCGGTAATGGCAATACTTTATGTCACGCCATATTTGCGCAGCGACCTTACAAGCGCAATTTTTTGGGAAAAAATACACTTTTTTTAATTAAAAAATAAGACAACAGTAAAGTTAGTCCAATTTTTTTCTATATTGTGAAAGATAATGTTACGCCGAGTAAATTGATACCCAACATGTCACGCTTCAAAATTGCGCCCGCTCGTGGAATGGTGACAAACTTTGGCACTTAAAAATCCCCATTGGCGACATTTAAAAATTTCTGCAGGTTACCAGTTTTGAGTTACAGAGGAGATCTAGTGCTAAGATTATTGTTCTCGCTCTACCGATTGCGGCAATACCTCACATGTGTGGTTTGAACACCGTTTTCATATGCGGGCGCGACTTACATATGCGTTCGTTTCTGCGTGCAAGCTCGGCGGGACGGGGCGCTTTAATTTTTTTTGTTTTGTTTGTTTTCTTATTTATTTTACTTTTTATTTTTTTATTTTTACACTGTCATTTTAAAAAACATATTTGGGTCACTTTTATTCGTATTACAAGAAATGTAAAATCCCTTGTAATAGGAAAAAAGCATGACAGGTCCTCTTTAATGTGAGATCTGGGGTTTAAAAAAGACCTCAGATCTCACATTTAGACTTTAATGCAAAAAAAAACAAAAATGTCTTTTGAAATAAATAAATAAATAAATTTCCCCTTTAAGAGCATCGGGCGGAAGTGATGTTTGACGTCGCTTCCTTCATCCAATGTTATGGAGCCGAGTGGGGACCATCATTCCCTCACTCGCCATCCAGTCTCACAGAGGAGAGAACTCGATCGTCTCCGCCGCTACCGACGGCTCCGGTAAGCAGCGAAGACGACCGAATAGCGGGGGGGCACCTCTCCGGCCGCCGATAAAAGTGATCTCGCTGCGAATCCGCCGCAGAGACCACTTTTATCTGAAAGCTAGCCGCCCGCCGTTTAAGAAAATACCCAGTTTATGACAGCTATCTGCTGCCATAACATTGGTATTCCATGTCAAAGTACCTACATATCACGACGGCGGCTGGACGTTAAGTGGTTATTGCAGGAGAGTGTGCTTAGCTGAGAAAACCCTCCTCCTCTCCTGAAGACTCCTGGGATGTATGACATAAAGTTTGCCTAGGCAAGTAACCAGGAAGTAACTGAGGAAATGAGGAAAAAAAAGTTTAGAGCAAGTAAATATGATATACTTTCCTATCTATTTACCAATGCTAGTAGAATGAGGATTAAAAATAATCAATGTTGATTGGGAGAATGAAGGTTCCACCTTTCCGTTCTGTCACTTCCTGGCCCGCCTCACCGTCTGCTTCCCTATATAAGACATGCTCAGTGCAGCTTGTGTTGCCTGAGCAACTTCCTAGTTTCTCTGAGCTCCTAGTTTGCCTTGTATTACTTGTATTCTGTGTCTGACTTCCCGTGTAGCAATCCCGGCTTGGTCTACCTCTTCTGCTTGCCTGCCGCCCTCCCTGACCTAGGCTCGTTTCCCGGACCCTCTTCTGTCTCCCGTGTTTTGTACTCACAAGTGGTCTCCATATATCGGCAGTTGGGCATACCTGGGGGCAGGGGCATTGCTATGTCTACAAAAGATCTGGGGCTAGAGCCCATAGCAGCGTAGTAAAGAAAGTCATACGCTTGGGCGGGCATACACATGTATTTACAGTAATATACATGTGTGTGTATATATATCCCCAGAGAGCCCCCCCTTACATCACCTTACATCAGGGTCCCCAGAGAGCCTCCTCCTTACATCAGAGTCCTCAGAGAGCCTCCCCCTTCCATCAGGGTACCCAAAGGACCCCCCCACTTACATCAAGGTTCCCAGAGAGGCCCCCTTACATTAGGGTCCCCAGAGAGCCTCCCCCTTAAATCTGGATCCCTAGAGAGCCTAGGCCTTAAAATCAGGGTCCCCAGAGAGCCTCTCACTTACATCAGGGTCCCCAGAGAGCCCCCCCCACTTACATAAGGGTCCTCAGAGAGCCTCCCCTCCCCTTGGGGACCCTTGAAGAGACTTGGGGCTATTGGCCTCAGATTCGGGGCTATAGCCCCAAAAGCAACCCCCTAGCAACGCCCCTGCCTGGGGGGGGTCGTGACTTGGTTCCAGGCTGCAAGTCCATCCCCACCATCAGGGACTCTGGTGAAGAAGCAGACTGGCACTTAGACTCCGCGCCTTGGGGAATCCCGAGTTGACATTCTACAAGGGATCACTACCATAGGAACCTGATTTAGTGTTTGCCTGAGGTTCAGCTTTAAGACAATTGTACACAAAACACACGGACATTTCCCTTGAACATAATTAAGATATTAGCTGGCATCCTCTTGTGTGTAGTTTGTGAATGAGTAATACTAACAACAGAAACGTCATTGTTTATGGGATGATCATTTGTTCAAAAGGTCGTTTGCTCAAGGAATCGACCACAGGACTGATGAGTAGCACCTTGTGAAATGCCTCATAGCATTGCGATACAAGGAAGACATCATCCCCAACTTTCTCCATCAATAGGCTGGCTGGAGTCATGTGCTGCTTTATCCTGACGGTTATCGGCTTCAGTAGTTCGCTATGACCCCTCTTATCTGAGAGATATGTGTCATAAATTGCTCAGTCCAGATTAGATCACCAGACTCATTGCATGGCCAATAGATCAGCAGAGGAACCAAGGTCTGTCTCCTCCAACAAACATATTGCTTCACCAGTCACACTATGTTCACCATTCTACACAGGAAATATCGTTATAAACAGAATCTTATCGCAGATGAGCCGTAAAACTTCTGAGCGGATTTTATAATCTTTGTAGAACCTGTTTTCTGTGGATGCTGACATCTGGGTTAAAGGCACGAAAACATCTTAAAATGATTCCCCACCCAACATATATCGATATTTCCATCTAAGTCAACCTTTCCCAACCTCTGTAACCCAAAGGAACCCTTGAGATCATTTTCAGGCCTCAGGGAATCCCTTCTAAAATGAATTAAGCGGAAGACACTGGAAAAATTCAAAACATTCGATTGACAATGGGGTAAAGCTGGCCATACACCTATAGATTATCTGCAGATTTTCTATGGTTAGATGGAAAAAGTGCAAGAGATTTCTCCATGTTCGCTAAACTGTGTGGATGGAGGAATCTCCCACTTTTTCCATCTAACCATAGAAAATCTGCAGATAATCTATAGGTGTATGGCCAGCTTAACAGTTTGTTGAAATTAACCACTTGCCTACTGGCCACTTTCACCCCCTTCCTGCCCAGGCCAATTTTCAGCTTTTATTGCTGTTGAATGACAATTGAGCGGTCATGCAACATTGTACCCAAACTACATTTTTATCATTTTTTTTTTTTTAGACAGATAGAGCTTTGTTTTGTTGGTATTTAATCACTGCTGGGTTTTTTATTTTTTGCTAAACATATGAAAAAAGACTGAAAATTTTGAAAAAAAAAAGTTTTTCTTAGCTTCTATTATAAAATTTTGTAAATAAGCAATTTTTCACCTTCACTGATGTGCGTTGATGAGGCTGCACTGATGGTCACTAATTGGTGGCACTAATGGGCACTGATAAGGCTGCACTGATGGGCGCTGATAGGCTGCACTGATGGGCACTGATAAGGCTGCACTGATAGGCTGCGCTGATGGGCAATAATAGGCGGCACTGATGGGCACTGATAAGGCTGCACTGATGGGCACTGATGAGGCGGCACTGATGGGCACTGATGAGGCGGCACTGATGGGCACTGATGAGGAGGCACCGATGAGGCTGTACTGATATGCAGCACTGATAGGCATTGATAGGCGGCACTGACAGGCGGCACTGATGGGCTCTGATAGATGGCACCGATGGTAACTGATAGGCGGCAATGATAGGCGGCAAGGATAAACATCACTATAGCGTGGCCACAAAGGGGTCACTGAAACTGGTACCAACATCCCCAGTAACATAAGAAGTAGACTTCAAACCAAAATAATTGGGATTTTAACGATACCAAAAGAAAAACGTATATGTAAAGCCGCGTACACACGGTCGGACTTTTCGACCGGACTGGTCCGACGGACTTTCCAACGGACTTTTGATGGACTTCCGACGGACTTTTTAACGAACGGACTTGCATACACACGATCGGATTCGTACGTGATGACGTACACCGGACTAAAATAAGGAAGTTGATAGCCAGTAGCCAATAGCTGCCCTAGCGTTGGTTTTTGTCCGTCGGACTAGCACACAGACGAGCGGATTTCTGGGCCCGGCGAAGTTACGACGTAAAGATTTGAAGCATGTTCCAAATCTAAATTTTCGACTGGAAAAATCCGCTGATGGTCCGATGAAGCCCACACACGATCGGATTGTCCGCCGGACTCGGTCAGTCCGGTCGAAATGTCCGACCGTGTGTACGCTGCATAACAAACACAACCCCCATAAAGTGTAAGATTAGTTTTATTATACAGAAAAATTTATAAAATTATCCAATAAAAAGTTACAGTATTGGTAATAGAGTATACTATGTACATGCAAATGACCACACTTTTTATTAATCTCTACGTTTATTGTTGTTTTTAAAACTTTTTGAAGGAAGTCAAGTGTAACAGTCAGGGGTCAGACTCGGAGACCAGTAGCTATTGCAGTAGAGAGGCTCCAGCCGACCAGCTGGATAAGTAGAGCAGATGGTCACCCTGACGGATGATACAGGCTCACCCGAGGTGCGGGGTCTAAGTACTAACCGGTGCTCACCAGAGCTCCTGGTGGTGGAGATGGGTTTTACTGCATGTTAGTACCAGGTCACAGTCCTTAGGATTGCCCCACCAGGAGGTGAGCAAGTCGGGGGCCAGTAGTAGGTATAGCAGGTAGGGAGCAAGCAGAAGCTTAGTCGAAGAACAAGCCAAAGGTCGGTAACAAGTGGTACAATAATCTGGCAAAAAGGAAGTGCAAAAGCACAGCTAAAATAGGAAATTAATATGAGGAGCAAGGAGGTCAAGTTTCAAGAGAAACAAGGATCAAGGCAAGATTGTTCAAGGAATTATCCAAGCTGCTCTCAAGCATCTCAGGTGGCTCAGCAAGAAGAGACACCACCAGGCACAGCTGAGGTTGCAGGTTAAGACCTGGGTCCTCACAGTAAGTATCGAAAATATTTTATGTCAGAGTGAGATACCCAGGCATGAGTACCCATGATCTACAGACCTACACCTCCAAAAATAGAAACACAAGATGTCCTTCCAGGTGCAGGAAAACTCAACAGAGGCCAAGGAATGAGCAAACTGAAAAAATACATTTTTGGTTAGAATAACACCTGGCAACATAAATAGGTGATGTGTATCCCTACAATCGGCCAGCTTCGGACTTCAGGGGTGAAACTTCAGCGCTCCTATAGTTCTCTTAATGCGATAGATGCAGGTCGCGCAAGGCCGATAAACTGTACCAGGCTAGATGTCCTCCTCATCAGAACAATGGTTGAAATGGCCTAGAATTTCCCTTATTTTGGAAGAATACCCCCTTACAGAGGTGGTCAGAATGCCACCATTACAGACAGCTAAGAAGATCATTGGTTTCATACCTCTGGCTTTACCAAGTGGCACTGGACCCAGAACCATACAGGCACCATCAAATGGAAGGTCAATCAGCCAGAGCCAAAAGAACGCCTAGCCATGTCTGGAGCAGACCTGGTTGAGAATGATCTAGGTCCTGTCCAGAAGTGGGTGCAGGCTGTCTCTTAATAACTATTTCTGTTGTGCTGTTGACAAAATTGCTATTTTTTCTATTAAAATTGACTAAACCTGTGGTGTCCAACCTGCATTCCAACAGTCCAATGTTCATATGCAACCCCCTTGGTACTTCCTGTATGGTCCTTGTACCCTGGTAACTAGCTCATAGTTACTGTTTATCTTGCCTATGTGGAGGAAAATATTATCTAAACTGACTCTATAAGCTATATTATTTGGTATATATATATATATATATATATATATATATATATATATATATATATATATATATATATTATGTCTTTATCTCTATATATATTATGTCTTTATGTCTTCTGTTTCTGTATATTTTTTATCTTTTATAATTATATAGTGACATAGTAGGTGAGGTTGAAAAAAGACATGAGTCCATCAAGTCCAACCTATGTGTGTGATTATACAGTGCCTTGCAAAAGTATTCACCCCCTTGGCATTTATCGTGTTTTGTTGCCTCACAACCTGGAATTAACATGGATTGTTTGAGGATTTGCATCATTTAATTTACATGCTCACAACTTTGAAGTTTTTTTTTTTTTTTATTGTGAAGCAAACAACAAATAGGACAAAATAACAGAAAAAGTCAATGTGCACAACTATTCACCCCCCTAAAGTCAATACTTTGTAGAGCCACCTTTTGCGGCTATAACAGCTCCAAGTCGCTTTGGATAAGTCTCTATGAGCTTGCCACATCTTACCACTGGGATTTTTGCCCATTCCTCCTAGCAAAACTGCTCCAGCTCCTTCAAGTTGGATGGTTTGCGCTTGTGAACAGCAATCTTTAAGTCTGACCACAGATTTTCTATTGGATTGAGGTCTGGGCTTTGACTAGGCCATTCCAACACATTTACATGTTTCCCCTTAAACCACTCAAGTGTGGTTGGGGTCAATGTCCTGCTGGAAGGTGAACCTCCGTTCTAGCCTCAAATCACACACAGAGTGGTACAGGTTTTGCTCAAGAATATACCTGTATTTAGCACCATCCATCTTTCTTTCAGGAACAATGAATCAAACCAAAACAGAAGTATAGTTAAATCACACTTGTTTATTAATAATAATAATAATAATAAGGTAAACAGAGTAAGCGTAGTCAAAACAAGCCAGAGTTCAGTAACCGGATCAGGTAGTCAGCCAAGCAAATGTCAGAGAGCCAGAGATAAACGTAGTAGTACAGCAAGCAGGATCAGGAGCCAGAAGGAGCGTCAGCCGAGCAAGTCTTCAACAGGAACGCAGGAGAAAGTCTCTGTGATGTTGACAAAGGCAAAGGCAGAGATCCAGTAAGCTGGACGGCTTTAAGTAGGCAGGACTGACGAGCAGGTTCATCAACAGCTGAGTAACTGTGGAGAGAGATGGGAGCTGGCAATTAGCCGACAGTTGAGCGGCCAGCTCAGAGAAGGAAGGGCTGAGGCCAGCCCTGACAGTACCTCCTTCTCAACAACCCCTCCCCCTCGGAGGACCACCGTCTTGAGGGGAAAACGTCTATGGAAATCACGGAGGAGGACAGGGGCATGTACATCCGAGGATGAGACCCAAGAGCGTTCCTCCGGACCGTACCCCTTCCAATGCACCAGGTACTGTATGCACCCACGGAACCTATGGGAGTCAACAATGGATTGTACTTCATACTCCTCATGGTTCTCAACCTGTATAGGGTGAGGACGTGGCACTGAGGTGGTAAAGTGGTTGCAAACCAAAGGTTTCAATAAGGAGACATGAAACACATTAGAGATGCGCATACTAGAAGGAAGGTCCAAGGCGTAAGCCACTGGGTTAATCCTCTGAAGGATACGGAAAGGCCCAATAAACCGAGGTGCGAACTTCAAAGAAGAAACATGAAGTCAGAGGTTGCGAGACGACAGCCAGACTCTGTCTCCAACCTGGTAGGAAGGCGCAAGCAGGCATCTGCGGTCAGCATGGAGTCTGTACCTATCATTAGCATGACGCAAAGCCTCCTGGACTTGTGCCCAAGTGGAACGAAGACCACGGAGATGCTCCTCTAGTGCAGGAATACTCTGCGGAACAAATAAGTCGGGCAACATGGAAGGTTGGAAACCATAATTCGCCATAAATGGGGACAATCGGGAAGCAGAATTCAAGGCACTGTTGTGAGCAAACTCTGCCGACGGTAATAGGTCTGACCAGTTGTTATGATGGTCAGAAATATAGCAACGTAGGAATTGCTCCAAGGACTGATTGGCTCGTTCTGCGGCCCCATTAGACTGCGGGTGATACGCAGAGGAGAAAGCAGGCTGAATTCCCAACTGCGCACAAAAGGCTCGCCAGAACCAGGAGACAAACTGACTACCCCTGTCCGAGACAATCACCTTGGGAAGCCCATGTAAGTGAAAGATCTCCTGTGCAAAAATGGAAGCCAGTTCCTTAGAAGTGGGCAACTTTTTAAGTGGAATACAATGACACATCTTTAAGAACCGGTCAACCACCATAAGGATAACAGTGTTGCCTTGGGAGTTGGGTAACTCCACAGTGAAATCCATAGACAGATGGGTCCAGGGCCTCTCTCCATTGGGTATGGGTTGTAGGAGGCCCACAGGAAGGTGTCCTGGAGTCTTACTCTGAGCACACACGGAACAGGCAGCTACGAAGGCAGTTACATCAGCCCGTAGACTAGGCCATCAGAATTGTTGGGAAATGGCCCAAATGAGTTGATTCTTCCCAGGGTGGCCAGCTGCTTTGGGAGAATGGTAAGTCTGGAGCACAGCAGTACGGAGACTCTCTAGGACAAAGCAGCGGTCACAAGGTTTCTCAGGAGAAGAATTTTGTCACCCAAAGGAGAAGTAAGACTGGTGCGAACTGTAGCCAGAATACGATCAGGAGGAATCACAGGAACTGGAACCGACTCCAACTTGGAAGTGGAGGAAAATTGTTGTGACAAGGTGTCAGCCCTTACATTCTTAGTACCGGGTAAGAATGAGACAATGTAATTAAAACTCAACAAGAAAAGAGCCCATCGCGCCCTTCTGGGAGAGTAGCGCTTAGCCTCAGACAAGAATGTGAGATTCTTATGGTCAGTAAGAATGAGAACCGGCACAGTGGTACCTTCAAGGAGATGTCTCCATTCTTTCAGGGCTAAAATGATCGCCAACAGCTCTCTGTCACCAATCTCGTAATTGCACTCTGCAGGTGACAATTTCTTGGAAAAGTAGCCACACAGATGCATAGCGCTCTCAGAGTTAGGACGTTGAGACAGAAGGGCGCCAACTCCAGTCTCAGAAGCATCAACTTCTAGGATAAAAGGCCACTTAGGATCAGGATGTGCCAACACAGGAGCAGAAACAAAGGCAGGAAAAGTCCTGCAAGCCGCATCTTTGGGGCGTGCTGTATAACCACTTGCTGACCAACCGCCGCAGTTTTACTGCGTCAGAATGGCACCGCTGGGCGAAACTACGTTATGTAACATCGCTTCGCCCTGCGGCCACTGATGCGAGGGACCGGTGGTCGCGATGACCGCTGTTCTCCTGCGATAGCTTGTGACACACCAAGAACTGGGATCTGTGTGTGTAAACACACAGATCCCCGTTCTCTGAGGGGAGAAGAGACCGATTGTGTGTTCATACAAAGTATGAACAGTGATCTTTCATCTCCCCTAGACAGTCCCCTCCCCCCTTCAGTTAGAACACACACAGGGAACACATTTAACCCCTTGATCGCCCCCTAGTGTTAACCCCTTCCCTGCCAGTGACATTTTTACAGTAATCAGTGCATTTTTATAGCACTGATCGCTGTATAAATGCCAATAGTCCCAAAAAGCATCAAAAGTGTCCGCTATTACTAGTAAGAAAAAAATAATAATAAAAATGGTATAAATCTATCCCCTATTTTGTAGACGCTATAACTTTTGTGCAAACCAATCAATACGCTTTTATTTTTTATTACCAAAAATATGTAGCAGAATACATATCAGCCTAAACTGAGAAAAAATTTGCTTCTAAAAAAAAAAAAAATGGGGATATTTATTATAGCAAAAAGTACAAAATATTGTGTTTTTGTTAAAACGTGTCGCACTTTTTTTGTTTATAGCGCAAAAAATAAAACCCGCAGAGATTATCAAATACCTCCAAAAGAAAGCTCTATTTGTGGGGAAAAAAAGGACGTCAATTTTGTTTGGGTGCAGGGCCGCAACGACCGCGCAATTGTCAGTTAAAGCGACGCAGTGCCGAATCGCAAAAAAATGGCCTGACCATTCAGCAGCCAAATCTTCTGGGGCTGAAGCGGTGAAAGTGCTCCCGAAATGCCCTGCCCATTGAAATGAATGGGCAGCGCTTCCAAAGCGCCTGAAAAGCGATTCGGAAGCCCCGCAACACGGGCAATTTTTTAACCCTTTCTTTGGGGATAAAAGCGTCCCGCTAGCGGCCAAAAAGCGCCGCTTAAACAGTGCTAAAGCCTTGCTTAAACGAGTGGCGCCGCGGCTCAGCCTGAATGGAGTCTTATTGTACACACAGTAGCACTTTTGAATTTTAAAGGGAAAGCGCGCCAACTTTCGTTAAATACCCTATTAGGAGAACCTGTTATTTTTGCCCCGATGTGGACAGTGACAGGTTCTCTTTGACGTCTGACATTTTCATGGGCTGTTTGCCCGTTTCTGGTCATCTGGCAGCCATGCATGAGCCCGCAGGGTATGAAGCAGAGGTGTGTTGTGCGGACGTCGGTGCCAGAAGCTGTCAGACGCAGCCTCTGGTACACAGTGTGTGTGAGTGCGCGGCCTCCCTGCGGGCGCACACACTGCCCGGCGTTGTATAGATGGTAGAATATGGTATTACATCTATATAATAGAGCAGTGTTACAGTCCTGTCCCCAGAACAATGGATGGGACTGTCTCCTCCCTGGACTGGCATGCTCTTACATTCCTCCCTGAGTCCACACACATTTCACTGAGAAAGCTTGACAGGTGGCCCACCCACCCCGCTCACCCACCCATCACAGCCAGACGCCTACCTCTCACCTTTCACCCCCCTCTCATGTCCACACCTTAACCCCGGCCCTGGCTGTCTGCCTATCCCCTAGGATACTAGGAATGCAGCACACAGGACCTTTCACATACTTGGAGGGTGAATGAGTTACAAGCCACTTGTAGTGAGAGGGGAGGGGGCAGAAAAGAGGTATTTGTGTCATTTTCTGGGTCAGGAATGTGTCTCTGCTATGAGACCTGAACCAAAAACCTCCTCTGATTTCTAACAAGTGCTGCGGAAATCAGATGACGAATCATAGGAACTCCTCTCCACTCATCTCTTCACCACTCCTCACTTTTCATTCCTTCTCCTCATTCCTCTTCTTGTTGCTCCTCTCCTCTCTTTTCTTTTCTATACCAGTCACCTTTCTTTCTTCTCCCCCTACTTACTGCTCTTTTTTTCTCACTTCACCTTCTATGTCTCTTCTCCTGCCCCTGATCTTTTCACGACTCCTCTCTGAATCTTTGTTTTCCTCCCCCCCTTCTTCTTAGTACCCTCTTCTCCGGACTCCTTTCTTCTGATGTCGGCGTTCTCCTCACCTTAGGCCTCATGCACACGAGACGCTGTTAAACGCGCGTTCAGAGGCAGTTGGACACTTTTTTTTTTCAACTGCCCCTGAACCCATTCAATGTTATCCTATGTGTCCATGTATACAGTCGCGTTTTTTGGCGTTTTTAGGCAGTTGCGTTTAACCTCGTTTTTCCAGAAGCAAAAAAATGGGTTCAGACGCAAAAGTTTTCCACGTTTCAGACGCCAAACGCGGCCAAACGCCAGTACCGCGTTTAGCCGCATTTACGTTTATAAGTGTTTTTAAAGGAACCCTATTTTTTTGGACCAGAAAACACAGAAATATGATGGTAAACTGCAGCAGAGAATGACTTTTTGCAACCCGACTTTGGGGCCCCATATCTTGGGAACCCCAAATTTAGTGTGCAAACACAGTGGAGCTAGCCCTACAACATATCCAAATTTGGGGTTCCTAGCACCAAGTGGCCCTGTGATACAGGGCCCCAAAGTCGGGTCGCAAGATGTCAAGCACTTTTCTGTAGCAGAGAATGACATTTTGCGACCCGATTTTGGGGCCCCGTATCATGGGGCCACTTGCTGCTAGGAACCCCAAATTTGGCGTGCAACCACAGTGAAACTAGCCCTACAACATATCCAAATTTGGGGTTCCTAGCACCAAGTGGCCCCCAAGATACAGGGCCCCAAAGTTGGGTCGCAAGATGTCAAGCACTTTTCTGCAGCAGAGAATGACATTCTCCGACCCGAATTTGCGGCCCCGTATCTCAGGGCCACTTGGTGCTAGGAACTGGATATGTTGTAGTATTAGTTCCACTGTGTTAGCACACCAAATTTGGGGTTCCTAGCACCAAGTGGCCCTGAGATACGGGGCCCCAAATTTGGGTCGCAAAATGTCATTCTCTGCGCTGCAGACGCTTCTAGACGCAAACGCGGTAAAACGCGGTAAAACGCAGCTAAACGGGCGGTTCTAAACGCCGGTTTCAGCTTTTAAAACCATGTGTTCAGCAGAGTTTGCACCGGCGTCTCGTGTGCATGAAGCCTTACCTCTCCCTCCACCCAATTATTGTGTCTATTCTCTCTTAGCACCTCATTTTTCCTTGTCGCTTCCCATCTTCTTTCCTGTCTTCTTGCTGCTCCTCTTCTTCTCCTGACCCCTTTTCCTCACCCCTCCTGTCTCTTTACTACTCCCCTCTTCTCCCTACTTTCTCTCCTGTCTCCTTGCCGCTGCTCTCTACCCCTAACCTTGCTCTTCTTGCCTGTCTTGTCTTCTTATTACTCTTCTCTATGCCTATCCTCTCCTATCTGCTTGCTTTTCCACTCTTCCTGTGACTCCTCTCCTCTTCTCACCTCCCCTGTTTTCCTCTTATTTCCTTTTTCCTTGCTACTCCTCTCTTCTCCTGACTTCTCTCCTCTTTTCACCCAGCCTTAATCTTTGTTACTCCTCTGTGTCTTTTCTTTCCTGCCTGCTTGCTGCTCCTATCTTCTCCTGACTCACTCTTAGTCCGTAGGGTTCAATATTGAGTTGGCTCCGCCCTTTGCAGATATAACAGCTTCAACTCTTCTGGGAAGGCCGTCCACAAGGTTTAGGAGTGTGTCTATGGGAATGTTTGACCATTCTTCCAGAAGAGCATTTGTGCGGTCAGGCACTGATGTTGGATGAGAAGGCCTGGCTCGCAGTCTCC
This sequence comes from Aquarana catesbeiana, assembly GCF_042186555.1. Taxonomy (NCBI): domain Eukaryota; kingdom Metazoa; phylum Chordata; class Amphibia; order Anura; family Ranidae; genus Aquarana; species Aquarana catesbeiana. The sequence goes on along the minus strand of NC_133330.1, from coordinate 337,199,063 downwards.
TCTCTAAGGTGTTCTATCAGGTTGAGGTCAGGACTCTGTGCAGGCCAGTCAAGTTCCTCCACCCCAAACTCACTCATCCATGTCTTTATGGACCTTGCTTTGTGCACTGAAGAGAAACATGCTTCATGTACATTTTTATTCCAAATCCTGGCAGATAGATCCAGCGTAGAGAGAAGTATTTTAATACACGTGTGTGAATGATGATGAAGTAAACGTCTGTTTCTTTTTTGTAAAGCTGAAGAACATATTCTGCCCGTTATCACTTCACGAATGGACACCTCTGGGGGGCCTCTGATAAATCTGTTTCTCTGGTCTTCGGAGAGGAAATTATTTCTAAAAACAGTCACCACTAATATTCTTTTCCTAGAGTTTCCCCCAAGAGATCCATTTGGTGCCTTTTTACAGCTAAGGAGCATCTGGGGACTTATAATGCTTTGTTGTTGATACTTTGTTTCCAGGCAGCCTTTTAGGGACCATTTGCACTAAAACTGCTCTGGAGGAAGATTGTCCAAAGTTGTAAATGACTGTAAAGCACACACCACACACCATACACCACACGCCACACGCCACACGCCACACGCCACACGCCACACGCCACACGCCACACACCATACACCATTGGACGCCTGCTGTGCCAACACTCTTCTTTTTATTGGCCAATTAAACTTTCAGCCAAATACCATTCAGGTGCATCAAAACAAAGGGTGTTTCATGCCTTACAGTTTGTTTTCTTAGAAAGCAGCCACAGCCTGGGTAGGAAAGCATGTACCCTGCCAGCATGCAGGACCCTTATTCTCTGTATGTAAACAGAGGTCTCTCTGCAGAGGTCAGGCATGCTCCCTGCTGAGTTACAGCTAGAGCTCTGTGATCAGTATACAGCATAATATTTGCTGATTGGTGGCTGGTGCTGGTGTTGGCTGGGGGTGGTGGTGGCAGCCAGCCAACCACCCCCCCCCCCCCCCACCCCACCCCGGTGCTTGATCGATCAATCGCAGCTTCCCTCCCCCCCCCAGCCAGCCAACCACCCCCCACCCCTGGCGCTTGATCAGTCGATCGCCGCTTCGCTCCCACCCCCCTCTGTCACTCGATCGATCGCCACTTCGCTCACCTGCCAGCCCCGCACTTACCCCATCCAGGTTGCGGCTTCAACGCCCCCTCCCCCCCGCGTCTCCTCTCGAGTCCCGGCAGTCGCTTCTCCTCCTAGCCAATCAGGACTTAGGACTCGTGGCCAATCGGTCTTATTCCCTGTACACACGACCGGTTTTCCCGTCAGAATAAACTCTGAAGGTTTTTATGGCGGAGTTCCGACGGAATTCCGCTGAAACTGTCTTGCCTACACACGGTCACACCAAAGTCCGACCGTCCAGAACGCGGTGACGTACAACATGTACGACGGGACTAGAAAAAGGACGTTCAATAGCCAATAGCCAATAGCTTCCGTCTCGTACTTGCTTCAGAGCATGCGTCGTTTTTGGTCCGTCGGAACAGCATACAGACGATCGGTTTTCCCGATAGGAATTGGTTCCGTCGGAAATATTTAGAGCATGTTCTATTTCTAGATCCGTCAGAATTAAAAAAAAAAAAGAAAGTCCGATGAGGCCTACACACGATCGGAATAGACGATGAAAAGCTTCTGTCTGACTTTTTCTGTCGGAGATTCCGCTCGTGTGTACGCGGCATAAGGAGTCCCAGCCAATCAAGTCCCAGGACCCGCTTCCTGATTAATCGGGAGGAGAAACAGGAAGACATTAGTGAATACAAATTCGTTAATGTCACACAACTGGGTGGGCTTTGCGCCCCGAGCCCACCCTTTTTAAGCCAATTAAAGCCTCTGTCTTTTATAATGTGCTAAAAAAAACCCAAAAAAAACATTGAAATCCGTGCGTTTGGCACCCTGCATGTAGATTAGGGGCCGGGCGCATGGATTAGGGGGGCTGCGGAACGTATGAGCGGCCTCCACTGCTGATAAGTATAGCAAAGGCAGCATTGTCAGCTCACTACAGGAAGTCAGGAGCTCACTTGGTTTCTGGCAGATCACCGGGTATTTCTACACTGTATGTAAACCCTAAGGGTCGGTTCACACTGGGGCAACACGACTTCAGTGCGACTTTGTACCGCGACTTCAACGCGGCTTCAGCGCGACTTCAGCGCTACTTCAGTGCGACTTCAGCAAATTACAAGGCGACTTGAAGTCGCCTCCATGACAGGCCAATCAGCTCTCTGGGAGGGAGGGGGGGAGGGAGGGGTTTTCCCTGCAAAGTCGCTTGACTTTACAGAGAGATCCGACTTGGAGGCGACTTCCATTGATTTCTATGGTACAGGTCGCCTACCAAGTCGGATCAAAGTAGTACAGGGAGTACGCTCTGAAGTCGGAGCGACTTCAGTAGCGTCTATTAAGACGCTAGCGTTCACTCCCATTGAAACTATTTCTGGGGCGACTTGGGGCAACTTGAGGGCGTACAAGTCGGATCCCAAGTCGCCCCAGTGTGAACCAAGCCTTACAATGAACTTCTCTTATTTGTCCCCATTTGTTTTGGTAGATATCTATTTGCCGACCACCTAACTGGGAAAATACCTCATTACTTTGACGTTTAATACCAGGGTTATGGCTGCAGCTAGATGCCATGACCCCGGTATCGTTTTATCCTTCAGGCGCCAGTCTTTCTGCTTGCTGTGGGGGCACTCGGCAGGCGGGAGGAGCCAGGAGAGCTGGTGAGGGACCCCAGAAGAGGAGGATCGGGGGGGGCTGCTCTGTGCAATACTATTACACAGAGCAGGTAAGTATAACATGTTTGTTGTTTTTTTTTTATTTTATTTTTTAAGACAAGATTTTAATATCACTTTAAGTACTTGCAGCATTTTTAAAGAGACAGAACTGCGGGAAAAGGTGCGTGTTTTGCAGAGATGTACTGCGTATGTGTTTTTTTTTATTCGCAGACACTTTATCGGAGTGTTTGACCATTGCATCAGTCTGTTCCTCCGGAGGAGTTCACCCTCTCCTGTGTCCATCCCAGTTATACAAACACTCTACAGAGCCAATTTATTCAGAAGCCAATTAACCTTCCAGTATGTTCTGAGAAGTGTAAAGAATGCAGCTCAGTCCAGGGAGGATAAATGTATATAAAGGAAGATACAAGCTAAGATCCAAAGTATGAACAAAGCAAAGCAAGCATTGCCAAGCACTGTACCACAATAGTAATAATAAGGGCTCATTTACACTGAGGGTACTTTCACACTGGGGTGGTGCCGGCGTTAGCGGTAAAGCGCAGTTAGTTTTAGCGGCACTCTTCGGCCGCTAGCAGGGCGCTTTTAACCCCGCTGACGGCCAAAGAAAGGGTTAAAAGCGCCCGTGTTGCGGATTTTTAGTGCTAAAAATAGCACCTGTGAAGCGCCTCTCATGCCTCGGGCTTTCACACTGGAGCGGTGCGCTTGCAGGACAGAAAAAGTCTTGCAAGCAGCAACTTTGGGGCGGTGCAGAAGTGGTGTATACTCCGCTCCAAAAATGCTCTGCCCACTGAAATGAATGGACAGCTCTGCCAAAGCACCTGCAAAGCGCCCCAGTGTGAAAGTACCCTAAGGCATCGCAATAATGCACATAACATGCCTAACTGCATTGTGCTGCCACTCAATTTGAATGGAACCCCAATGCAAAGCTGCTCTGTCTGGCAGGGCAGGAGAGCTGTTTTTTCTCTTCTGCAATCCACTAACACTTACAGATATTGTTCATCTGCTAACCCGTGACTGGACAGTGAAAGGAGAAGCAGCAAACTGATGATCTCATCTCTGTCCTCTTATGAGCATTTTTCTTTTCTCGGCACACTGGATTGGCTCCTTGTGCTGGTTCTTCTGCTTCTTATATGAGCTCTGCTATACAGGGACTGCAAGAGGCTAATACACGATTAAAGAGGAGCTCCAGGCTCCTGCAGAAAAAATACAAATACTGTAGCTATTGACCTTTTAATATTAGGACACTTACCTGTCCAGGAATCCAGTGGTGTCTTCACCCCAGCCAACTTTTCAATCAGCTATCAGGTGCTGCCACCACCATCTCCACTAAGGGAAACCGGCAGTGAAGCTGTGCGGCTTCTCAGCCTGTTCCCTACTGCGCATGCGCGAAGTACACTGCGTTCTCTAATTGGGGGGAAAGGGGGAGGGGAGCAGAACTTCCAGCTGAGTTCGCCAGGTCAAAACCAGGTACCCCCTTCCCCCAAAAGGTGCCAAATGTGACAGGGGGGGAGGAGGCAGATAAGTGGAGCTTCCCATTTTGGGTGGAGCTCCGCTTTAAAGAAGAATTCCAGATATGGATATTTTACACATAATTACCTCGGTTCAGCTTGGACCAATGTCGTACCTCCAAACTGTCCCTAAATTGGAACAAAGTCTGTCTGTTCCTCTTTCCTCCTCATGCTAAACCTTTCATCTGATTTCTAAATTGCTGCATTTGTAAATTTTAAAAGCCAATATAAAGGAATAGTAGTGGTAAAAATGCACTTGTGGGTTTAACCAATCTTGTTTTGTACAATTCTTCTTTAAGAAGGGTGTGGCAGGGGGTGTGTCCTATACCTACATACTTTGCTAAAAGGGTGTCTCCCATTCCCATCTCAGAAAGTTGGTAGGTTTGTCAATGTACCTATGTACATACCGTACCTGGCCGATTCCCCTGAAGCCAACTCCCTAGACGTCCTGCTGATCTTCTGCATTCAGTATCTTATCACTCACTTGGAAAATATGCACATGAGGACTTCTGATTTTCCTGATCTGCACACTTCTTCAGTCATTGACACTTCCAGAGCCAAAGGATGAGGCCCGGTGAGAACCACAGAGCACAGCGGGAAAGCTCTTGTGATACTTCCAACCTGGATCTCAGCGGCTTCCATAGAACTAAAATGACAGCTCACCTCCACAAGGAAGGCCAGTCCTGGTCTGATAAACGGTGGTGGCTCAGTGGTTAGTAGGGTTTAACATTGGCCATATCCGGGGACATTTTTAGACAATGTAAATTATGTTCCACCTCTTTGTTTAATTTTCTGATAAAGATGGTCAGAAATGTTTCATCTGGATGGCCAGCCTAAGTGGGGTCGCCACCTTTTCTTCGAGTCAAACCCGAACACTTTAGAGGTGCACAGCAATTTTTTTTATAGTAAAAACTATACATATATTTTGCAATTAAATAACATTTCTAATCATATGAAGTTATTAACAAGAGTTCCCCTTTACATCAGAGTCCACAGAGTTCCCCTTTACATCAGAATCCACAGAGTTCCCCTTTACATCAGAATCCACAGAGTTCCCCTTTACATCAGAATCCACAGAGTTCCCCTTTACATCAGAGTCCACAGAGTTCCCCTTTACATCAGAGTCCACAGAGTTCCCCTTTACATCAGAATCCACAGAGTTCCCCTTTACATCAGAATCCACAGAGTTCCCCTTTACATCAGAGTCCACAGAGTTCCCCTTTACATCAGAATCCACAGAGTTCCCCTTTACATCAGAGTCCACAGAGTTCCCCTTTACATCAGAGTCCACAGAGTTCCCCTTTACATCAGAGTCCACAGAGTTCCCCTTTACATCAGAGTCCACAGAGTTCCCCTTTACATCAGAATCCACAGAGTTCCCCTTTACATCAGAGTCCACAGAGTTCCCCTTTACATCAGAATCCACAGAGTTCCCCTTTACATCAGAGTCCACAGAGTTCCCCTTTACATCAGAATCCACAGAGTTCCCCTTTACATCAGAATCCACAGAGTTCCCCTTTTCATCAGAATCCACAGAGTTCCCCTTTACATCAGAGTCCACAGAGTTCCCCTTTACATCAGAATCCACAGAGTTCCCCTTTACATCAGAGTCCACAGAGTTCCCCTTTACATCAGAGTCCACAGAGTTCCCCTTTACATCAGAGTCCACAGAGTTCCCCTTTACATCAGAATCCACAGAGTTCCCCTTTACATCAGAGTCCACAGAGTTCCCCTTTACATCAGAGTCCACAGAGTTCCCTTTTACATCTGAACTCGCAGAGTTCCCTTTCACTGTAAGGGGGGACTTTGCAGACTCTGATGTAAGGGCGGACTCTGGGGACCCCCACATAAGGAACTCCCCTTTAAGGGGAAACACTGAGAACTCTGATGCACGGAGAGGACTCTGATGTAAGGGGAAGACTGTGGCCTCTGGTGTAAAGGGGAACTCTGATATAAGGGGTGCTCTGAGAACCCTGATTTACTTTAATGTACTCACTCAGAGGCAGGAGAGAGAAGGGGGGAGACTTCAGTCACAGACAGGGATGGATGGTGAGCTCACTCACCCCTTGGCCGTCAGCACTTCTCATCCAGATGTATCTGAGGCTGCAGGGCTTCAAATTTCCAGCCCCCACTTTCCTTTTCTGAGGCACAGCCCTGGGGATTGGAGTGTGGGCAGACACAGAGGGTTAAGGGCGGGAGGAAGAGGTGCAGATCGAGTCCTCTCTCCTCTCCTGTCTGTATGTGGGGGGGGGGGGGGATTGTTACTGCCGGCTTTGCGCAGTGTGTAAGAGAGTGTAACAGACAATCTCAGCTTAGACAACTGCAGCCAGCAACCCTACTGGGAGGCCATAGTCCATTCTGAATATTGTGTCCGGGTTTCAGGCAGTTTGAAACCCGGACACATGATTCCAAACCCGAACTGTCCGGGTGAATCCCGGACAGGCGGCAACCCTAAGCCTAAGGCCTCGGTTACATATGGGAGCTATAGGACCCCTACACACATTTACATTGTGTTTGCATCCGTGTCCGCAGTAAGTTGCAATAAGAGAGCAACTACCGAAAACACGTCCCTACAGGATTGTCTTGACCCAATGCAACACAACTCCCAGCATGTCCATTGTGGTGAGCTACCCGCCTACTGTATTTGTGTTATTCTAAATGGTACGGAGGTTACTTCAACACATAGGTGGGAAACTACGTATGTAAATCCTAACTGTGAAATGATCTTACTCTAAAGACTCGCACACACTATAAGAAGATCGGGCCAACATTTCCGTCCAAAGAATTTTCGTACAATTTTCGCATAGTGTGTACACAACTTTTGACAGCCGATTACGAATTTTCGTCTGAAAATTCCCAAAGGGACAAACTCCAAAATTGTTCTCGAACGGGAACAGAAGGAACAATTTTTGTTTAATGTGTAACGTTTTCGTACAGAAAAAGAAGAGTGCGCATATTCAGAATCAATAAACAACAACAAAAAAAGAGCCTTTGTCATACGAGAATATTCGTAAGAATTGTCGTACTAATTCTTTTTTATCGGTTCTGATTTGCTGTAAAACATCGAGAAAAAAAATTGGATGAACGTTCCCCCCGATTTTCTTATAGGGTGTACCCCACTTTACATTCTCTCCATACCGTCGTTCACACCTCTGCGTTTTTCAAAAATGCACTTCAGTCCATTTAACACGGTTTCCTGTGCATCTAGTTCACATCTGTGCGTTTTTTTTTTTTTTTTTTTTAAAAGGCTCACCTACTTTTTTTCCCGCAGAAGATTGCGTTTTGCGTGGAATAGACTTCAATTGACCCGCACCTTAAACGCAAGTGTTGCATTTTTGATGCGTTTTTTTTTTTTTTGCTAATAGGAAAGTATGAGAGTTCTGTTCATGCAATGTGACTTTGATGCGGCTTTACGCTCTCTGGCACTTAAGTAGCATCAAAGCAGAGCATGAACCTTTATGTGTCCAAGGTTGCATGTTAGGGTTAGGGAATTAGGGTTAAATGTTAGTGTTAAGGGCTAGAGTTACGGTTAAATGTTAGTGTTAAGGGCTAGAGTTAGTGTTAAATGTTAGTGTTAAGGGCTAGAATTAGGGTTAAATGTTAGTGTTAAGGGCTAGAGTTAGGGTTTAATGTTAGTGTTAAGGGATAGAATTAGGGTTAAATGTTAGTGTTAAGGGCTAGAGTTAGTGTTAAATGTTAGTGTTAAGGGCTAGAGTTAGTGTTAAATGTTAGTGTTAAGGGATAGAATTAGGGTTAAATGTTAGTGTTAAGGGATAGAATTAGGGTTAAATGTTAGTGTTAAGGGCTAGAGTTAGTATTAAATGTTAGTGTTAAGGGCTAGAGTTAGTGTTAAATGTTAGTGTTAAGGGCTAGAGTTAGGGTTAAATGTTAGTGTTAAGGGATAGGGTTAGTGTTAAATGTTAGTGTTAAGGGCTAGAGTTAGGGTTAAATGTTAGTGTTAAGGGCTAGAGTTAGTGTTAAATGTTAGTGTTAAGGGCTAGAGTTAGGGTTAAATGTTAGTGTTAAGGGCTAGAGTTAGTGTTAAATGTTAGTGTTAAGGGATAGAATTAGGGTTAAATGTTAGTGTTAAGGGCTAGAGTTAGTGTTAAATGTTAGTGTTAAGGGATAGAATTAGGGTTAAATGTTAGTGTTAAGGGCTAGAGTTAGTGTTAAATGTTAGTGTTAAGGGATAGGGTTAAGATTAAAAAGGAAGTAAACCCTGATGGGTTTTACTTCCTCTTTATTTCCCTGCAAAGGTAAAGCATAATGGGCTACTCTGCATTGCATAGTAGCCCATTATGTGTCACTTACCTGACACAGGAGCCTGCGATGTCACCGCTGTCCCCTCTTCCACGAAGTGTCCATCTTCCTTCCGGGTATCGCTGCTCCGGCGCTGTGATTGGCCGGAGCTGCGATGACGTCCCTCCCGTGCATGTGCGTGGGATCTGCCACTAACAGCAAGATCGCCGTTGGAAACGGCATGCTTAATGCTCCTGCGCGCCGTTGTCTACGGTGCCTGTCTTTTGCAAATATCTCACCGTGTAGGTTTAGGAGATATTTCTTGCACCTACAGGTAAGCCTTAATCTAGGCTCACCTGTAGGTAAATGTGGTCTGTAAGGATTTACAACCGCTTTAAATGTTAGCATTAAGGGCTACAGCAGTGATGGTGAACCTTGGCACCCCAGATGTTTTGGAACTACATTTCCCAAGATGCTCATCCACTCTGCACAGTAGTTGAGCATCATGGGAAATGTAGTTCCAAAACATCTGGAGTGCCAAGGTTCACCATCACTGGTCTAGGGTTAGGGTTAAAGAAGAAGTACGGGGAAAGCTGGTCTGGCTGTACTCCTCCTATGGATCACAGTTCATTCTGAACTCCTGTGACCCGTTTTCAGCAGACAGCGGGCTGAAGTCCACTGTCTGCTGGAGTCACAGAGCCAGTCCAGGCTCGGGCCAGATAGCGACAATGAAGTCGGGATCCACCCACGTGCCTGGACCAGAACCCCGCTCAGCCTTTCAGCGAGCCGCCGAGAGCCTGAGCCGGCCGCTCCCTTCACAGTGAGCGACGGGGGCAGAGCAGAGAGCTCTAAAAAAAAAAAAAAAGAGCCATACTTCTCTTTTAAGGGCCAGGGTTAAAGTTAGGATTAGTGGTAATTGTTAGGGTTAGAACTAACTAATTACCCCTAATTCTAACACTTACCCTAACATTTCACCCTAAGCTTAGCCCTCAACCCTAACATGGGGCTTTGGACACATAAAAGGTTCCTGCACTACTTTGATGCTACTTGAGTGCCAGAGAGTGTAAAGTCGCATCAAAGTGGCATCAAAGTCTACATGGGCAGAACTGTCATACTTTCCAAAAGAAACCCCTAAAAAAAAAAAACACATCAAAAACACGTGTTCAAAAAACCCAAAACACACCGCAAAACTGCAACCTGCATACATGTGAACCTAGCCTTGCTGGATAAGCACAAAAAAAAAAAAAAAAACCTAGTCCCGAGCTGTCCCGTGTCCTCTGCACACTTCCTGTACTATCTCATAGAGCCCTCCTACTTCTTATCCTGGACTACAGAAGGATAAGCCTTAATATTTTGGAGTGGTTGAGTCATTTAGCAAAAAGACAATGGGCAGGGCTGACACCACTTAGTCCACAAAATTGCTGAGTTCTCAGCCCACAACAGGGCTTAAAGTAGATCCAAAAGACAAACCTTTTGTTTTTAGATTTAGAGAAGGGGGTGAGGAATTAGAACCCCTGTATCATTTTTATTGCTAGCTGTGCTCCAGTTGGAGAATCTCTGGATTTTGCCCGGAGACGGCGAATAATCAGTGACCATGCCGGGTCTCCAGGACTTCCTTCAGTCTTAGCCAACATAGTCTGATGGACGGGAGTAGAGAGAGCAGCGTCACCCACTCCTTTTATCAGGGGACTCAAACTGGCGGACCTCTAGCTGTTGCAGGACTACAAGTCCCATCATGCCTCTGCCTGAGGGAGTCATGCTTGTAACTGTCAGCCTTGCAATGCCTCATGGGACTTGTAGTTTTGTAACAGCTGGAGGGCCACCAGTTTGAGAAAACCCTGTTTTAGATGCAGAGAGCAGCGAGCTAGTAATGGAGAGAGGAGGTACTGGCTGTGCTGTCTTTCCTCCATCTGCTCCAACTGGCACAGATCAGGAGTAATGTGTGCCACCCTCTGGGTGACCTTCTGCTCTGTCATTGTCCAATGCCATGCCCTGGTGTCCTGCCCATCAGGGATCAGTATTTAAATGGATGATGAATTTGAATGGAGTGAAGACATTCTGAATAAGAATCTTGTTATCCAGATTTGGGCCTACATAGGATCTATTCCACCTGCTGAACTGATAACAACTGACCATCCATGGAGATCAAGTGTCTCTATCAGGAGGTGTGGCCTGTTCTTTGTCTACATCTCAGCTCCTCCCTCTAGTCACATGCTTCCTGTGAGGGGCCCCATGCAGCACTGATCACCCATTAGAGGAGGATTAGCCTGGAGCAGAGGTAAGTGAAGGGGGTGGGGAGCAGAGGTAAGTGAAGGGGGTGGGGAGCAGAGGTAAGTGAAGGGGATGGGGGGCAGAGGTAAGTGAAGGGGGTGGGGAGCAGAGGTAAGTGAAGGGGGAGGGGGCAGAGGTAAATGAAGGGGGTGGGGAGCAGAGGTAAGTGAAGGGGGTGGGGAGCAGAGGTAAGTGAAGGGGATGGGGGGCAGAGGTAAGTGAAGGGGGAGGGGGCAGAGGTAAGTGAAGGGGATGGGGGGCAGAGGTAAGTGAAGGGGGAGGGGGCAGAGGTAAATGAAGGGGGTGGGGAGCAGAGGTAAATGAAGGGGGTGGGGAACAGAGGTAAGTGAAGGGGGTGGGGAGCAGAGGTAAGTGAAGGGGGTGGGGAGCAGAGGTAAGTGAAGGGGGTGGGGAGCAGAGGTAAGTGAAGGGGGTGGGGAGCAGAGGTAAGTGAAGGGGATGTGGGGCAGAGGTAAGTCAAGGGAGAGGGGGGCAGAGGTAAATGAAGGGGGTGGGGGGGCAGAGGTAAGTCAAGGGAGAGGGGGGCAGAGGTAAGTGAAGGGGGAGGGGGCAGAGGTAAGTGAAGGGGATGTGGGGCAGAGGTAAGTGAAGGGGGCAGAGGTGAGTGAAGGGGGAGGGGGCAGAGGTAAGTGAAGAGGGCAGAGGTAAGTGAAGAGGGCAGAGGTGAGTGAAGGGGGCAGAGGTGAGTGAAGGGGGAGGGGGCAGAGGTAAGTGAAGAGGGCAGAGGTGAGTGAAGGGGGCAGAGGTGAGTGAAGGGGGAGGGGGACAGAGGTGAGTGAAGGGGGAGGGGGACAGAGGTGAGTGAAGGGGGAAGGGGCAGAGGTAAGTGAAGGGGGCAGAGGTAAGTGAAGAGGGCAGAGGTGAGTGAAGGGGGCAGAGGTGAGTGAAGGGGGAGGGGGACAGAGGTGAGTGAAGGGGGAGGGGGGCAGAGGTGAGTGAAGGGGGAGGGGAGCAAAGGTGAGTGGAGGGGGGCAGAGGTAAGTGAAGGGAGAGGGGGGCAGAGGTAAGTGAAGGGGGGGAGCAAAGGTGAGTGGAGGGGGGCAGAGGTAAGTGAAGGGGATGGGGGGGCAGAGGTAAGTGAAGGGGATGGGGGCAGAGGTAAGTGAAGGGGGAGGGAAGCAAAGGTGAGTGGAGGGGGGCAGAGGTAAGTGAAGGGAGAGGGGGGCAGAGGTAAGTGAAGGGAGAGGGGAGCAAAGGTGAGTGGAGGGGGGCAGAGGTAAGTGAAGGGAGAGGGGGGCAGAGGTAAGTGAAGGGGGGGAGCAAAGGTGAGTGGAGGGGGGCAGAGGTAAGTGAAGGGGAGGGGGGGCAGAAGTGAGTGAAGGGGATGGGGGCAGAGGTAAGTGAAGGGGGGCAGACTAAGCTGGAGGTATTCTCATGGTTATTTTTAGTATTTCCCAATTGTTTGTATTTATTTAGCACCAAATATTTCTGCAACACTTTCCATATACTGTATATTGTACATTCACATCAGTCCCCGCCCTCGAGGAGCTTACAATCTAAGGTCCCCCACCTCGCATTCATACACATATCAGGGACAATTTAGATAGAAGCCAATTATCCTCCCAGCATGTCTTAGGAGTGTTGGAGGAAACCCACGCAGGCACGTGAAACTCCATGCAGATAGTGGCGTGGTTGTGATTCCAACCAATGACCCGAGTGCTGCTAGGTGGAAGTGCTCACCACCCAGCCACTGTGCTGCCCTCTTATCGTCACACTTGTCTGTGTATTATAGAGGATTTATCTAGTCTGTGCTGCACTTCGCAAAATGGAGGAGAGTTCAGGTACAAGTCAGTACAACACAATGCAGGGGGTCCTGCTCCGTAGAGCTTACAATCTAAAAGGATTATCAAAAATGCACATTTGTTGACTACGTATTATCATGGCTGCCCGCTTGTTGCCTGTGTATGGACACGATTGGCCACTTGTTCCCTGCATATGGTCGCGATTGGCCGGTTTGTTTATGTATTATCATAGTGCCAGTTTTGTTGCCTACACACTGTCGCGGTTGCCCGTGTATGGTTATGATTGCCCGTTGCCTGCATATGCTCACAATTGCTCATTTTTAGCAAAGATATTCCCAGGAATGTTTTTTTTTTCTATCTGTATTGTCAGGTCTTTGCTGTTTGTAGAGGACATGATAAATCTCTCTCTCTCCATTTTAGTGCAGATTCCACAAATGACCCCTCCCCCTTGCTGGACCCCTCACCTCCACCTCCACCTCCCCCTCCCCCTCACCTGTTCTGGGAAGTTCTCAGGTGTGCCTCTTATCCAGATCCCCCACCTCACCAGCAATGAAAGGACGGGGAAATCCCAAGTTTTGAGTTGCCACCAGAGAGGGGAAATCTTCCAATGGGGACGACCCTTGTCCCTGCGACACGGTCTACTGGGGGATTAAACTGACACCGAGAAGATATCCTGTCACTTCCTGTTTGCCTAAAGGACAGGAAGTGAAGGGAAGTCTCCCTAATGAGAAACAAATGGCCCAATAAAAACATGGCAGCAGTTTTGAGCTTCCCCTGCTCTACCAAAATGAAGAAATGTGGCTTTAGATACGAGCTGAATGGTCTCCAGTAGACCAATTGTCTTCTGGACTTGCAGGGTCTTTAAAGAGTGGAAACTTGAGTAAATCTGCATGTTCTGCAAAGAATGATGACATTGTTTTTTTTTTTGCCTTGACATTTACTTTAATGACTTGCATGAGGCTTCTCTTCCGTGAGCTACAGATGAGATGTTTGTGAGGAACAAGTTGATCTGGTCCTACTAAGCTGTTCAATGTCCAGTATGTATCTCCTCATTTACAGCCATCGGCTAGGAATGTATGCCGGGTCTGATGGGAAAACCCCAGTTCATTCCAGCATCATAGTCATGTAGATCAGGTCCTGAAATCAGTCATTGGCCCCCCTCCGGTGACAGTGACTCTGGTTGTCCTGGCCTGTACTGTTGGAGGTTCTTGTTGGGACTTGCAGATCCCTAGATCAGGCATTGGCCTAAAGGGGAATCATTCAGTGGCTGCAGTCAGAGCTATTCCAAGACTTCTGGAAGAAGTCACACATTACAGAAAGACAAAAGAAAGCCAGCGCGTTTCGTGGAACAAATCTCCCCTTCATCAGGGCTATAAAAGACATTTCTCCTAGCAGCCAAATGTCCACAAGAAAGTCCACATTCAACGAAACCTTAAGGCGTCGTTCACACAGGGCATACTACATCAAACTCGTGTGCTTACCTGCATGGGGATCCACAGGTGTTCTCTGTGCAGGAAGTCCCATTGATATCAATTGGGACGCAGCGGCTACATGGACACAGTCACTGCTCCCAGTTTGAGACTCATGCAGGTCACTATGGGAGTTCCGAGCCATGCACCCGCACAGATGTCAGAGTGGGAGCAGTGACTGTGTCCGTGCAGACACCAATTGACATCAATGGGACTGCCTGCATGGTACACCTGCAGGTCAACACAACCCTTGCACGGGTGTCCACTATACTACACCTAACATGAACGAGGCTTTACTTATACTTCAATAGGAATGGCATCTACTAGAATTTTTATTGTTTCCACCGACGCCAAGGATGGGGCGCCGTTCCTCCCACCAATGCCAAGGATGGGGCGCCTTTCCCCCCACCGACGCCAAGAATGGGCCACCGTTCCTCCCACAGAGACCAAGGATGGGGCGCCACTCCTCCCACGGATGCCACCAATGGGGCGCCGTTTCTCCCACCGACGCCAAGAATGGGGCGCCGTTTCTCCCACGGACACCAAGGATGGGGCGCCGTTTCTCCCACGGACGCCAAGGATGGGGCGCCGTTTCTCCCACGGACGCCAAGGATGGGGCGCCGTTTCTCCCACGGACGCCAAGGATGGGGCGCCGTTTCTCCCACCGACGCCAAGGATGGGGCGCCGTTCCTCCCACCAATGCCAAGGATGGGGCGCCTTTCCCCCCACCGACGCCAAGAATGGGCCACCGTTCCTCCCACAGAGACCAAGGATGGGGCGCCACTCCTCCCACGGATGCCACCAATGGGGCGCCGTTTCTCCCACCGACGCCAAGGATGGGGCGCCGTTTCTCCCACCGACGCCAAGAATGGGGCGCCGTTTCTCCCACGGACACCAAGGATGGGGCGCCGTTTCTCCCACGGACGCCAAGGATGGGGCGCCGTTTCTCCCACGGACGCCAAGGATGGGGCGCCGTTTCTCCCACGGACGCCAAGGATGGGGCGCCGTTTCTCCCACCGACGCCAAGAATGGGGCGCCGTTTCTCCCACCGACGCCAAGGATGGGGCGCCGTTTCTCCCACCGACGCCAAGGATGGGGCGCCGTTTCTCCCACCGACGCCAAGGATGGGGCGCCGTTTCTCCCACCGACGCCAAGGATGGGGCGCCGTTTCTCCCACCGACGCCCAGGATGGGGCGCCGTTTCTCCCACCGACGCCAAGGATGGGGCGCCGTTTCTCCCACCGACGCCAAGGATGGGGCGCCGTTTCTCCCACCGACGCCAAGGATGGGGCGCCGTTTCTCCCACCGACGCCAAGGATGGGGCGCCGTTTCTCCCACCGACGCCAAGGATGGGGCGCCGTTTCTCCCACCGACGCCAAGGATGGGGCGCCGTTTCTCCCACCGACGCCAAGGATGGGGCGCCGTTTCTCCCACCGACGCCCGGGCGCTATTGCTCCTCCCACTGACACCAACGCCGGTACATTTTCTTCTCCCATTGGTTATAATCCCCCTTCGGAGACAGTTATTTTTATTCCATGTATAGCTCTGATGAAGGGAGGTTGTGGCTCCCCGAAATGTGTTGGTTATGCTTTGATTCCTGTTATGTGCGATATTAACAATAAAGGATATTGGGACTCTTGTTTTAGGGTTTAGTTGAGAACTGATGAAGCCAAGCCCCTAGGCATAGCCAATTATTCCAAATGACAGGTCAATGGACCTCAAGTCGCATCAAAGCGGGACCAAAAGTAGTGCAGGGGCTACTTTTGAAGTCGCACAGATATGAACGGTACTCCTTGGAAATCATGGGGCATGACTTGTCATGCGACTTTGCAGTCCCAAGTCGCAGGACAAGTTGCACTAGTGGAAACCGAGCCTTCATTTCGTGTCTTCTCCGAGCCCAGCAAGACCTGCAGCTGCAGAGCCATAAGGAGGAACAGATTGGTGGGGGGTCAGAGACTCTCTGACAGCAACAAGTTCAGCGTGGGATGCTGGGACATGTAGTTACACAGATGAGACCAGTTGGCTAAGGACTACAAACATACTGCGATATCCAGTTGCCAGTTTGAGTTGTTGGGACCTGTAGTTGCACAGATCAGACTGGTCAGCTAGGGCTACAAAGACCCTCTGACAGGCGGAAGCAAGTGTGGGATTCTGGGAATTGTAGTTCCACAGATTACACCAGTCAGCTAAGGGCTACAAAGACCCCATGATAGCCACAGGTCAGTTTGAGTTGCTGGGACTTGTAGTTGCACAGATCAGACCAGTCAGATAAGGGCTACAAAGTCCTCATGCAGCCGAGGGCCAGTGTGGGATGCTGGGACTTGTAGTTCCTCAGCAGTTATAGAAGATGAGACCACACAACTGAGGGCCTCTGAACCATGCTCGGACTTGTAGTTCCACAACAGCTGCAGATCCATGGGTAGGGATCAACTAGCTGAGGGCTACAGAGGGCTGCTGTGTCTTGTAGTCCCACAGCAGCCCAAGAGCAATGGGTAGAAACAGTTGAGCTAAAAGTTGAATCTAGCTGAGGGTTACCCAGTAACCTACACAGGCCAGTGCAGAATGCTGGGAGTTGTAGTTCCAAAGCAGCTGGAATAAGCCATCTAAGAACTACAGTGGCCCGGCTACATCCAGAAGAGGACTTGGACTGCTGGGACTTGTAGTTCCTTAGTGGCTGTAGAGCCATTATAGTGAGCTGAGGATAGCAGAAACCCAGTGACTTACACAGGCCAGTGTAAAATGCTGGGAGTTGTAGTTCCACAGCAGCTAGAACGAGCCATCTAAGGACTACAGTGGGCTCGCTACATCCAGAAGATGACGTGGAGTGCTGGGACTTGTAGTTCCACAGCAGCTGCAGAACAACAGGCCCGCTAAAAAATTAAAATGAATTGCTGAATAATGACATGGAGCGCTGGGACTTGTAGTGCTACATTAGATACAGAGCAACAAGAAGACTGGTCAGCTAAAAAAATGAATGACTGAAAACAGACGTGGAGTGCTGGGACTTGTAGTTCCACATCAGCTTGCAGAAGCAACAGGTAGAACACAGGTCGGCTAAGAAATGATTCGCTAAATAATGACGGGAGCGCTGGGATTTGTAGTTCCACAGCAGCTGCAGAGCAGCAGGTCAGCTAAAAAAAGGAATTGCTGAGTATTGACATGGAGCGCTGGGGCTTGTTGTCCTACATTAGCTACAGAGCAACAAATCGAATACAGATTGGCTAAATAATTAATCAAATAATGGTGGGAGTGCTGGGACTTGTAGTTCCACAGCAGCTGGCTGGTCCGCTAAACATTTAATTGCTGAATACGAATGTTGAGTTCTGGAACTTGTAGTCCTACATTTTAGCTACAGAGCAACAAGTAGAATACAGGTCAGCTAAAAAAAAAAAAAAAAAAAAAAAGTTAAATAATTGTGGGAGTGCTGGGACTTGTAGTTCCACAGCAGCTTGCAGAAGCACCAGGTAGGACGCAGCTCAGCTAAAATATGATTAGCTAAATAAAGTCGGGAGCGTTGGGACTTGTAGTTCCACAGTGACTTGCAGGAGCAACAGGTAAAATACAGGTCAGCTGAAAAACAATTAGATAATTAATAATATAGGAGTGCTGGGACTTGTAGTTCCACAGCAGCTTGCCGGAGCAACAGGTAGAATGCAGGTCTGCTAAAAAAAGATTCGCTAAATAATGACGGGAGTGCTGGGACTTGTAGTCCTACATTAGATACAGAGCAACAAGAAGACCGGTCAGCTATGAAATTAGTTGCTGAAAACAAATATGCAGTGCTGGGACCTGTAGTTCCACAGGAGCTTGCAGGAGCAACAGGAAGAACGCAGGTCTGCTAAAAAAAAAAAAAAAAAAAAATGATTAACTAAATAAATGACAGGAGCGCTTGGACTTGTTGCTCTGTATCTAATGTAGGACTACAAGTCCCAGCACTCCCGTCATTTATTTAGCTAATCATTTATTTATTATTTATTTTTATTTTTTTTTAGCAGACCTGCGTTCTACTTGTTGCTCTTGGAAGCTGCTGTGGAACTACAAGTCCCAGCGCTTCCGTCAATAATTAGATAATTTTTTTTTTTTTTAGCAGACTGCATTCTACCTGTTGCTCCTGCAAGCTGCTGTGGAACTACAAGTCCCAGCACTCCATATTTGTTTTCAGCAACTAATTTCATAGCTGACCGGAGCAACAAGAAGACCGGTCAGCTATGAAATTAGTTGCTGAAAACAAATATGGAGTGCTGGGACCTGTAGTTCCACAGCAGCTTGCAGGAGCAACAGGTAATATGCAGGTCTGCTAAATAAATGACGAGAGTGCTGGGACTTTTAGTTCCACAGCAGCTAAAAAGCAACAAGTCAGTTGTAATTGCCTTGTCCTCTATTAGCTGTATAAGGGTGCGGAGCGCTGGGACTTGTAGTCCTGATTGGAGGCAGGCAGTGGGGCCCTGACAGGTGCCTGAATTCTCAGAGCTGGATATGAGCAGAGAAGATGGATGTCTTGCTGCAGCTGCAGGGGAGGGTGTGGTGGATTAGTTAGATCTGGGTGTGTCCGGCGCTCTCCCTATGTTGCTGCTCTGCCTGTTCTTCGGGCCTCACCACTGTCTCCTGTTGTGACTTCACTGGGATCCCTCCCTGCTGCCTGTGCATCGCCCTCCCTCCCCTCTCTGGATGTCAGCTCGGTGATATTTGCAGAGTGAAGTTGAGTCACACTGGAGGGTGTGGTTACCCAGATCTCCCTCTCTTTCTCCTTCCTTCCTCCTCTCCCTCTTTCACGCTCTCTCCGTCAGGCTCAGGAGGGCACAGGAGAAGTCACACACCCCGCTCCGCACCACCAGGTAAGCCGCTTTTTCCTTTTGAGGGTACAATGGGGTGGTGGTGGGGGATGGGACAATCCAGGGGTGACCGTCTACAGAACTTCTGAGGCACTCCGTTGCCATCATTCACATGTGCCGGGTACAAAAACCACAAAACCCGACAGGGCTGGGGTTTTTTTTTTTTTCGGTTGCCTGTCTTGGGCAAGTGAGAGTTAAAAGCTTTGTGTGTGTGTGCGCCAGTCACTGGGTAGGAGGGTGCCAGGCACCAGGCAGAGAGGAGGCCACCCTGACACTTTCATCCACCCCGCCGCTGCGCTCTCACCCACCCCGCCGCTGCGCTCTCACCCACCCCGCCGCCGCGCTCTCACCCCACCGCTGTGCTCTCACCCCACCGCTGTGCTCTCACCCCACCGCTGTGCTCTCACCCCACCGCTGTGCTCTCACCCCACCGCTGTGCTCTCACCCACCCCGCCGCTGCGCTCTCACCCACCCCGCCGCTGCGCTCTCACCCACCCCGCCGCTGCGCTCTCACCCACCCCGCCGCCGCGCTCTCACCCACCCCGCCGCCGCGCTCTCACCCCACCGCTGTGCTCTCACCCCACCGCTGTGCTCTCACCCCGCCGCCGTGCTCTCACCCACCCCGCCGCCGTGCTCTCACCCACCCCGCCGCCGCGCTCTCACCCACCCCGCCGCCGCGCTCTCACCCCACCGCTGTGCTCTCACCCCACCGCTGTGCTCTCACCCCACCGCTGCGCTCTCACCCACCCCGCCGCCGCGCTCTCACCCCGCCGCCGCTGTGCTCTCATCCACCCCGCCGCTGTGCTCTCACCCCGCCGCTGTGCTCATATCCACCCCACAGCGCTCTCACCCCACCACCGCGCTCTCACCCCACCGCTGTCAGGGGGCAAAGCGTCACATCTGGAACTTCTTAAAAAAAGAGGAAGAAGGGAGACGGGGTGTGATGCTGGACGCCTGGGGCTCGATCATACAGGAAGTTTGTTCACAAGCTTGTTACTAAAAGAGATCTTCCTGAGACTCTTCACACTTTGGTCGGATTTCTGATACATCAAAATGTAGAGCGGAAAGGAAAAAAAAAAAAAAAACACAGCGACAAAAGTGAAGCAACACAGAGAAGTGTAAACATCACCTGATTTGTCTCACCGCTGGCATTCACCGGTTTCCAGGGACAGCCCCGATCGGAAGTTTTTTGTCCCTGGAAACTTGTGTTGGCGAATTTTTTTTCAGCGCTGAGTCAGTTTATAAAACTAACGAGCATATAAAGCAACAGAGCGGAGAGCGTTCTGATGAGGTCACCGGAGTCATTCACCAGCCGTCGCTGTCACCGGTTTCCAGGGACAGCCCTGAGCTTTGAGCTTCTGTCCCTGGAAACTTGTGTTACCGAATTTCCAGTGTTGAGTCCAATTTATAAAAGACAGCAGCAGACGAGTGTGGGAAACAATGGAGTGCAGAGTGTAGGTCGCCAATTTGGGTGGGAATTACAGTCAATGGGTTCATTCACCAGCATCACTGTCACCAGTTTCCAGGGACAGCCCTAAGCTTTGGAAGGGTGGTTTTTTTTTTTTTTTGTTACCAAATTTTCAGTGCTGAGTCCATTTTATAAAACTTTGCAGGAAATTAGTATGTAAAGCAACAGAGTGGAGAACCTGAATGGGTGGAAATGAATGACCGGTGTCATTCACCAGTATTGCTGTCAGCAGCTTCCAGGGTCAACCTTTATGTTTTGTCCCTGAAAACTTGTTACCTGATTTCCAGTGCAGAGTCCATTCATGAAAAATCTGCAGCTAATGAGTATGCAAAGCAACAGAATGGAGAAGAGCGTACGTCGCCTGATTGGGTGGAAATTGGGGTCATTCACCAGCATTCCTCTCAACAGCTTCCAGGGTCAGCCTTAATTTTTATTTATTTTTTTTTTCCATGGAAAGTTGTGTTACCTGATTTTCAATGCTGAGTCCATTCATAAAATTCTGCAGCTAATGAGTATGCAAAGCATCAGAGTGGAGAACATATGTCGCCTGATAAGATCACTGGTGTCAATCACCAGCATTGCGGTCACCAGTTTCCAGGGACAATCCTACATTTTGAAGGTTTGTCCCTGGAAGCTTATTTTACCCAACTTTTCAATGCTGGGTTCATTGATATATTTAGTCTACATCGCCTCAATACTAATTATATCTACAGTATATGTATGTTATGTAGCAATAAGTTGGAACTTGTATAACCAAATTGTCAGTACCAAGTCCATTTTATTAAACCCTGTAGCAGATGAGTATGCAAAGCCGGGTCACAGGTATCATTCACCATTGACATCACTGTCACCAGTTTCCAGGAACAGTCCTAAGTGGCTTTTTTTTTTGTCCCTGGAAATTGGCGTTTCCTGATTTTCAGTGCGAAGTCCATTTATAAAACGCTGCAGCAAATGAGCATGCAAATCAACATAGGATGGAGAGTGTACGTCGCCTGATAAGGCCACTAGTGTCATTCATCTGCGTCATTCACCAGTTTCCAAGGACAGCCCTAAGATTTGAAGTGTTGTCCCTGGAAACTTGTGTGGCCCAATTTTCAGTGCTGAATCCATTGATATAATTCGTATTAGGGATTTGTAGACGTATCTCTGTGTGTAGCAAGAAGTCCAGTTTCCATATCTCAGGTATGAACTCTGTAGCTCTGTATGGGTTCTCCTTGTATTGTGCTCCAATGGTTTCAGTAGAACCCTTTTTAGGTCCCTTTCACAGGGGTGCCTTCTATTCCTTCTCAGGGGAGTTCATGGACTGACCCCCGGCTGAGTTAGAACAGAAGTCACATATGTGATATCCATGTTTGGTTCCATTTTTTTTTTTTTGCCCATCTTGTGACCTGTGTAAACGGATGCACATCTGCCTATGTCTGTCCACATCCTTACTGCGTTTGGTCCAGTGGACCTGGACACGTCTGCTTACATCCAGCCGCCCATAGGGACACATTTCAGTCCAGTTTTGGCCCATCTAATCACAGGGTCAAAAACAGACTGAAATGTGAAAGGGGCCCCTTTTACCAGAACAATGTGTCGTAAAAAAAAAAAAAAGTTGTGCATGCTTAATTTGGGTGTGTTGGCCTTCATTTTTATGTCCATATCAACTGAATGGGGGCCTTCAAAATACTTTTGTCTGTATATAAATGCTTGTGGAATTTAAAATGGTTAGGCATCATCCCATTATAACCACTTCAACCTGCCACGTAACGGTAAGTCACTGGGGCTGAAGTGGTTAAGTGTTAAAGTGGTTGAGTTTAGATCACCAAGCCCTTGTGTATGATGGGTTGGAGATGCCAACAGGTTTGCCGTGAAAGCGTTTATGATAGGATCTGATGGGTCCACATTGATCCCCAGACTAGAACAGTGTTGGTAGGTTTTGGGTGATGGCTGCTGTGGTTGGCCTTCTCGCTGACTGATCATGGGTGTCATGATCTGTCATTCAGGCAGGATCGTTCTGGCCATTACTCTTCTGTTTCCCTGAGATAAGAGCTATGTTGTGCCCTCCTCTATTTTCTTTTTGTAGTGAGTTTTTTTCGTCATAGAAAATAGGTTGCTTTGACTATCCATTTCTCAGCAAACGTTCAGTCATGAGACAGTTGTGGCTGCCCAAGATAACTAGAAGTTGCCATGCAAATAAATTGTGTAGGGAGAGGTGCAACCAGACTGGTGCCATCATCTAGTTCCCAGCAACCATTCAGGGGTGGTTTTGACAAGCTTGGCAACCCATGCAAATAAATGATGAAGAGACAGGTGCAACCAGGTTGGTGTTATCCAGTTCCCAGGAACTGGTCCCGGGTGGTTGTGGGAGAATTGTGGCAGCCCAAGATTATTAGAAGTTGCCATGCAATCAAATGGTGGAGGGGCAGGTGCAACCAGGTTGGTGCCATCATCTAGTTTCCCAGCATCCATTCAGGGGTGGTCTTGGGACAAGCTTCCCAAGCAAGTAAATAATGGAGAGGCAGGTGCAACCAGGTTGATTTTATCCAGTTACCAGGAACTGGTCAGGTATGGTTGCAGGACAGTTGGGGCAGCCCAAGATGATTAGAAGTTGCAATGCAGGTAAATGGTGCAGGGGGGGAGCAGGTGCAACCAGGTTGGTGCCATGATACAGTTCTCCTGCAATCATCCCCAAACGGTTGCTGAGAAGTGTGGCAACCCATGTAAGTGAATGGTGAAGGGGTAGGTGCAACAAAGTTGGTGCCATGATCCAGTTGTCAGTGATTTTTCGTTGATGGTCAGGGGACCATTGCAGCAACCCAAGATCAATGGAACAGGGGCAGGTACAACACGTTGGAGCCATCATCCAGTTCTCAAAAACTGGTTGGGCACAATCGTGGGAAGCCTAAGATGACTAGAAGTTACAATGCAATTAAATGGTGGAGGGGCAGGTGCAACCAGGTTGGTGCCATGATCCAGTTGTTCGCGACTGTTCATTGATGGTCACAGGACTGTTGCGACAACCCAAGATCACTAAAAGTCGCAATGCAAGTAAAGAGAGGGGCAGGTACAACAAGGTTGGTGCCATCATCTAGTTCTCAGCAACAACACAGGGATGGTTGCAGGACAAGTATGGCAACTTATTTAGTGAAATGGTGAAAGGGCAGGTGCAACCAGGTTGTTGCCATGATCCAGTTGTCAGCAATTTTACCGTGATGGTTACGGGACCATTGCGGCAGGTACAACAAGGTTGGAGCCATCATCCAGTTCTCAGAAACTGTTCAGGGCAACCCAAGATCATTAAAAGCTGCCATGCAAGTAAATGAAGGGGGACAGGTACATCCAGGTTGGTGTAATCATCCAGTTCTCAGCAGCTGGTCAGGGATGGTTGTGGGACAATCGTGGCAGCCCAAGATCACCAGACGTTTACAATGCAAGTAAATGGTGAAGATGCAGTTGCACCAAAGTTGGTGTCCTCATGCAGTTCTCAACAATTGGTTGGAGACGATTGTGAGACGGTCGCAACAACCCAAGCTCACTAAAAGATATAAGGCAAATAAATGGCAGAAGGTTTCCCATATAGTTTGGGCCTTGGTAGTGAAGTCCTGTTATATCGAAGTTTCGGTGACTAATACAAAACATACGATTGGGCAGTTCGTACAGGAAGACACTATTGCTCTCTGGCTGTTGTTGAACTACAAATCCCAGCTTGCTCTGCTACCCTTGCTGCGAGTCGTGGTTCCAAACCAAGCCCAGAAGCCAACGTTAAGCCAGCAGCTTTATTTAGAACCACCACAAGTATTTTTTATTATAGCGAGCAGCTTGTGATTTCCAGAAGTTTGTAATTACTCAGAGGCCCAGGAAAAGGGGTGGATGCGTGTAAGGTGGAATTTCGAGGCAAGTGGGTAGAAGAGGCGAGAGGGGCACGACGGTACTTTGAAGGACTCTGAACCTCCAGGGGGAGGGGGAAGGGTAGACCTACAGCTGGAGCTGACTTAAGCCCTTTGTAGGAGAGTCGCTGCAGAGGTAGCTGCACCTTTTGGATCACACTTGTGTAAGTAGGTGAGAGGTGAAAGAAGGTGACTGAGCATAGCGAATGACTCTGGGTGTGGGTTGTTTGGGAGGGTATGTGATGTAAAGCTTGGCATTCCTGTTGACTGATTTACTTTTTTTTTTTTTTCTTCTATTCTAGAGATTGTATCTCAGAAAGCCTCCTTCCTGCTCGAAGAGCTGTCAGATGAGGTTTTCTTTAGCAGAGAATGCTTTGTAGTGTGTCTTTGGGACATGTGACTGCTGCGTGGCCTCCTGTGACGAGCAATCAAAGCTCGGGGCCTGGTCTCATGGTGTGTGATGTCATGAGTTGTACACTCCCACCATCACACTGGTAGAGAGACCCGCGCCATGGACAGGGCAGTTTGTCAGCTATGTAGTAATGTGGGTCTTGCAAGGTCATCGTATGGGAAATGCTTGAGTCAGACTTCCTTCCTATCCTGTCTCTTGTGAAAGGCCCTCTAACGGTCTCACCTCCAGGGACGGTCGCAACTTTTGCAAATTTGTCCTAGGAGCTTTTGAAAAAAAAAGTACCTGATGCTGGTTTCTATGCTTTTGTTGCTGGCTTGAAAATACGCAGCCAGCAAAGTCTGAAAAGTCTCCCCTCCCATCCTGTGTGCTGTTTCCAGGTGAAAAATGTACCGGGCAGCGAGGCCTGAATCAGGATGACGGCACAAAACTGTGATGGCAGCATCCATATTACTACAAGGCTCCATTCACACTTTGCGACTTTGATGCATCCATTCAGGGGTGGTCTTGGGTCAAGCTTGCCAAGCAAGTAAATAATGAAGAGGTTGGTGTTATCCAGTTAGCAGGAACTGGTCGGGGATGGTTGCAATACAATAAGGGCAGCCCAAGATGATTAGATGTTGCAATGCAAGTAAATGGTGCAGGGGGGGGGAGCAGGCGCAACCAGGTTGGTGCCATGATACAGTTCTCAGGAATGATTGCAGGAAAAGTGTGGAAACCCATGCAAGTGAATGGTGAAGGGGCAGGTGCAACAAAGTTGGTGCCACGATCCAGTTGTCAGTAATTGTTCATTGATGGTCCGGGGATCATTGCAGCAACCCAAGATCAATGGAACAGGGGCAGGTACAACACGTTGGAGCCATCATCCAGTTCTCAGAAACTGGTTGGGGACAATCGTGGAAGTCTAGGATCACTAGAAGTTGCAATGCAATTAAATGGTGGAGGGGCAGGTGCAACCAGGTTGGTGCCACGATCCAGTTGTACGCGACCGTTCATTGATGGTCACAGGACTGTTGCGACAACCCAAGATCACTAAAAAGTCGCAATGCAAGTAAAGAGAGGGGTAGGTACAAGAAGGTTGGTGCCATCTTCTAGTTCTCAGCAACCACACAGGGATGGTTGCAGGACAAGTATGGCAACTTATACAAGTGAAACGGAAGGTGCAACCAGGTTGTTGCCATGATCCAGTTGTCAGCAATTGTTCCGTGATGGTTACGGGACCATTGCGGCAGAGCAAGTAAATGGACAAAGGAACAGGTACAACAAGGTTGGAGCCATCATCCAGTTCTCAAACTGTTCAGGGATGGTCACGTCAATCCAAGATCATTAAAAGCTGCCATGCAAGTAAATAGAGGGGTACAGGTACATCCAGGTTGGTGTCATCATCCAGTTCTCAGCAGCTGGTCGGGGTGGTTGTAGGACAATCGTGGCAGCCCATGGTTACAACTTTTGCAAATTTTGTCCTTTTTGGAGCTTTTGAAAAAAGTACCTGATCCTGGTTTCTATACTTTGTTGCTGGCTTGAAAATACCCAGCCAGCAAAGTCTGAAAAGTCTCCCCTCCCATCCTGTGTGCGGTTTCCAGGTCAAAAATGTACCGGGCAGCGAGGCCTGAATCAGGATGACGGCACAAAACTGTGATGGGAGCACCCTGATTACTACAAGGCTCTATTCTCACTTGTGTGACTTTGATGCCACTTTCATGTGACTGTTACTCTGGCACTCAAGTCGCATTAAAGTAGTGCAGTGGTTTTCAAAGTCGCTAAAACTTTAAAGTGTTTGTAAAGCCGTTTTTTTTTTTTTTTTTTTTTTTTTGTATTAACAAACATGTCTATACTTATCTACTCTGTGCACAGAGTGGCCCCAATTCTCCTAGGGGCCCCCACCAGTGCTCCAGGCTCCTCCCTCTTCATCGGGTGCCCCCCACGGAAAGCTGCTTTCCATGGTGGCACCCATGCAGGCTCGCTCCCGAGTACTGCTGCTGCGTCCATCGACTTGGCCCCGCTTCCGTGTCACAGGATTTGATTGACAGCAGTGGGAGCCAATGGCTCCTGCTGCTATCAGACAGTCCTATGAGGAGATAGACAGCAGCTGGAGCTGCTGCGCTTGTGCACATTGCTGGGTTGGATCAGGCTCAGGTAAGAAAAAGGAGTGGGGGGGGGCAGCTACAGCACAGAATGTTTTTCACCTTCGTGCATATAAGTCGTATGCATTTGAACTGGTTCCATTGAAATCAGCGGGCTGCACTTGTCAGGCGACTGTCGACTTTGTCTTTGTTAAAGGCTTAGTTTAAGACCCCTTTCACACTGGGGCGTTTTTCAGGCACTTTTGGGCTAAAAATAGCACCTGAAAAACTCCTGCCCTTTAGCCCCAGTGTGAGAGCCCGAGGGCTTTCACATTGGGGCGGTGCGCTTGCAGGGCGTTAGAAAAAGTCCTGCAAGCAGCATCTTTCGGGCAGTGCGGGAGCGCTGTATACACCCCTCCTCCACCGCCCCTGCTGTTGGAATCTATGGGCGCTGCTGCCAAAGCGATTCGGCAGCGGCTGCTTGAACTCTTTATTTGCCCGCTAGCGGGGGTTAAAAGCGCCCCGCTAGCAGCCAAAAAGCGCCGCTATTGCAGCGGTAAAGCGCCTCTAAAATTAGCGGCGCTTTACCACACTGGGGCCCAAGCCCACACTTCTCTTAAGCCCGCTTGTGGAGTGAATGAAAAAAAAATCGAACGGATTCCTCTATCCACACAAACATCGTAGATGGACGAAACGAGGGCGACCCATCCATTGAGGGTGCATGGATTCCAAAGCGGGGGGCAATTTTTTTTGTTTTTGCAGCACAGATTAGAGCCAGAGGCTCCAATGGGCTTCAATATAGGGTGGGCTCGGGTCACAGAGCGTGTGCGCTCTAATCGCACCCAGGCGTGTTACAACAGCAAATTAATATTCGCTGTTATAACACTGATCCTCCTCCTCCTGGCCAATCATGAAGCCGGTTTTGACACTGTTCACCCGATTAGCTGAAAGGACAGTTGATCCTGTTGGATGCCTAGGGGGGGGAGCTGGAAGCCACCATGGAGGAGAGCACACGGTGCCCCTGAACCACGCTGCCTGCCACCCGTTGCCGCTGCTGATGGGATAAGTGCCGAAAGAACCGGCAAATAGCGCGGGGGGGTGGGTGGTTGTCTGATTGCCCCCCCAAAAAAAAGAAAAGCCGCCACTGGCTTTGATCACCAGTGCCCATTGGGTGCCCCCCATCAGTGCAGCCTCATCAGCACACATCAGAGAAAGAGAAAAATTACTTATTTGCTAAACTTTATAACAAGCTAAAACTTTTTATTTATTTTTTTAATTTAGTCTTTTTTTCGTTTTATTGCGCTAATAATAGCGCCTGCAAACCGACCCGAAAGTGCCGCTGCTTTCATTCCAGTGTGAAAGCCCCAAGGGTTTTCACACTGGAGCGATGCGCTGGCAGGACGGGAAAAAAAAAAGTCCTGCCAGCAGCATCTTCGGAGCGGTGAAGGAGCGGAGTGTATACCGCTCCTTTACTGCTGTTGCCCATTGAAATCAATGGGACGGCGCGGCTATACCGCCGGCAAAGCGCTTTGCGGTGGTATTTAACCCTTTCTCGGCCGCTAGCAGGGGGTAAAACCGCCTCGCTAGCGGCCGCATACCGACGGTAAAACACCGCTAATAATAGCGGCGTTTTACCGCCGACGCCTGCCCCAGTGTGAAAGGGCTCAAAGAAAGATCTATCTGTCTAAAAAAAAAAAAAAAAAAAAAAAAAAAAAAAAAAAATTATAAAAATTTCATGCGGGTACAGTGTTGCATGACAGCGCAATTTGTTATATGGAGTGCGACAACATTCAAAGCTGAAAATTGGCCTGGGCAGGAAGGGGGTGAGAGTGGTTCTAGTAGTTCATGCACTTTCTTTTGTTGCGCTCCAGTGCGATACAATCTATTCAAATGAATGGACTCGGATCACTCCGCACTGCATCGCATGTGATTGTTGGTGTGAACCTGTCCTAGGAATGTACGGTCAGTGAGATTAAAGTCCTCTTCTCTCCACTCCAGTGGTGTGACCTTTATACCCCCCCCCCCCCCCCCCCCCCCCACATGCATACAATCTTTGGAGACTTGTAGCAGACAGGTAAGGTGCTTATTGTAGAGGACACAGACACAATCTCTTCTACAATAAACGTTTTCCTGTTAGCAACATTTTATTTATTTTTTTGTACAGTAGAACTTTACTCCAGTTTGCAAGGCAGGCAGGTTTTTATTGCAGAAGATACTCTTGAGTTGATTTGGGCCCCTTTTCACACTTGTGCGACTTGTCCTGCGACTTGGGACTGCAAAGTCGCATGACAAGTCGTAGCCCGCGATTTTCCAATGAGTACCCTTTATATCGGTGCGACTTCAAAGTAGTCCCTGTACTACTTTGGTCCGACTTTGATGCGAGTTGAGGTCCAAAGACCCCAAGTTTACACAGGCATTCCCTGAAATCGCATGACTTTGAAGTTGCGGCAGCGTGGAAGGGGCCTAACTATAAGGCCTTTTTCACACTACCGCGACTTCAAAGTCTCGTGATTTTTACCGCGATTTCAGGGAATGCCTGTGAAAAC
Source organism: Aquarana catesbeiana (assembly GCF_042186555.1). Lineage (NCBI taxonomy): Eukaryota > Metazoa > Chordata > Amphibia > Anura > Ranidae > Aquarana > Aquarana catesbeiana. The sequence continues at coordinate 337,169,897 of NC_133330.1, read as the reverse complement.
TTGGGGTCTTTGGACCTCAACTCGCATCAAAGTTGGACCAAAGTAGTGCAGGGACTACTTTGAAGTCGCACAGATATGAACGGTACTCATTGGAAATCATGGGGTACGACTTGTCTTGTGACTTTGTAGTTCCAATTCGCAGGACAAGTTGCACAATTGTGAAAGGGGCCTTACTGGAGAGTGCAAAATCTGGTGCAGCTATGCATGGTAGCCAATCGGCTCCTAAATTCTTCAACTTGTTTTAATGAAGCTTTGAAGTAGTTTGGTTACCGTGCACACAGCTGCACCAGATTTTGTACTCTCCTTTTTAGTAAATCGGCCCCTCTGTCTCTTCTCCAAAAAAAAGTCTTGCTTGCCTGCACCCTTTGCAAGCCAATCCCATGTGGCTGAAGACGCCGAACCCGAAAGAAGTCGGGCGGAGATGTCAGCGGGAGCGACGGGGGACATTGAGGCTGATGCAGTGCTGAAGTGGGACGCTTTGGCAGGTAAGGCTACATTCACACCGACGAATTGTAGTGGCAGATATCAAAGATTCCTGCATGGGCTCTGAGCGGCTAGGTGCGTCCGCCTGCCCTGTTCACTATGATAGGTAGCCAGCGGCCGCAGCTATCCACAGCTCTCTGTACAGCCAGTAAATACCTCCGGGGAGCGCTGCTGGACGCAATCTCGGATTCATGCCACTACAATTTGCACCATCCTAAATCGCCGGTGTGAATGTTGGCTAAGAATGCCAGGCTGTGCAAATATGCTGTTTAATTCTATCATATTATGGCGCAAACCCTGGGCGCCAGCAGCAGAGTTTAACCACTTGCTTACTGGGCACTTAAACCCCCCCCCCCCCCCTTCCTGCTCAGACCAATTTTTAGCTTTCAGTGCTCTCGCTCTTTGAATGACAATTGCGCGGTCATGCCACACTGTACCCAAATGAAATTTTTTATCTTTTTTTTTTCACACAAATAAAGCTTTCTTTTGGTGGTATTTAATTGCTGTTTTTTTTTTTTTTTTTTTTTTATCTTTTGCTAAATAAAACGAAAAAGGACAGAAAATTTTGAAAAAAAACAAAACTGTTTCATAGTTTTTGTTATAAAACTTTGAAAACGGGTAATTTTTTCTCCTTCACCAATGGGCACCGATGGGTGACACTGATAGGCAGCACTGAGTATGAGACACTGATGGGCACTGATTGGCAGCACTGGTGGGCATTGATGGGTGACATTGGTAGGTGGCACAGTGGGCACAGAAAAATGTAGCCGTGGCTTTCTGTGTGAGGGACCGATTACCGATCTTCTGTTTACATCACGTGATCTGCCGTCATTGGCTGACAGCTGATCACGTGGGAAGGGGCCGGGATCGACCCCTTACTCTGATCAGCTGAGTCTCATTGACTCGGTGATCACGACGTGCGCGACCTGCAGGAACGCACAGACAGCGCTTGCTCGGGAGGACGTCCATGGACGCCCTCCTGGCAATTAAGGCCCGCGCTGTAGCCGTCTTTCAGCTATAGCGTGGGTGGCAAGTAGTTAAGAGATGTATGAGTGTGTGGTTTGTGTTTTTTTTTTTTTTTTTTTTAAGAATCAGGTGGATGCACATCGGCCCCCCCCGCGCCTCCTAACACCGCTGATCGCTCGGTTCTTACAGCACTTTGAGCAGAGAGCTTTGCCCCCCCTGCTCACTGGAGTGCTGGGCTGTGGAGGGGGTGGGAGCGGCCGGCTCAGGCTCTCAGCGGCTTGCTGAGCCGGGTGTTGGGTGCCAGTCCAGGGATCTGGGCAGATCCCGACTCTATGGTTGTGATAAAGCCCAAGCCTGGACTGGCTCTGTGACATCAGCAGAGCGCGGACTTCAGCCCACTCTATGCTGAAAAAACAGGAAAGGTATCGTTGCTGTTCACATGTATTTGACTTTCTAATTCAAGCACAGTTTGTGTCTGAGATGGCATTACAGGAGAAGCGTGCCTGAAGCTTTTATAGCCATACTTGTCCTGTGGGTCACGGAAGAGCACTTGGTTCTGCACTGTGACCCAGAGTCAGCCAGTGGACTAAAGTTCACTGTTGTCTGACGTCAGAGACAGTCCATACTCTGCAAGGATCCCGACAATGTTAGCATCCACCTAGATTCCTGACTGGCAGTGCACTAAGAGCCTGAGCTATTGGTTCCCAACCCAATGCTCCATTGAGCACTGGAGGGGCAGAGCACAGAGCAGACCCAAGAACTGAGTGATCAGTGGTCTTTGATCGCTCAGTTCTTGATGTAGAGCCAGCGGGGGACTGATGTTGCAGCCATCTAGGTGAGGTACGAATGTTTTTCTTTGTAAACCCGAACTTCTCTTTCGAGAGTTTAATGCCTAATTTTACTGGTTGCCGGAATATGCATTTCAAAGGGGGACCTGTCAATATGGCTGTTATCACACATGGCCAAGGCTTCCATCCAGCACCGGAGATGGGAGTATTCTTCACTTGCGTCCATTGAAGGTTGCAGGTTTTACCCAGCAGGGTAACCACAACCTCACCAAATGTAAATTACTATGTTCATTATTTTTTACCAAAGCCATGATTTTTTGGTGTTCTATATTTTAGATATACAGTACATAATACAGTATTAGGGCTATCCTGTCTCTCCTCTTATTTTTACGGTGGACATCCCTGGTCATTTTTTTTGGGTTGCTAACTTGCTCTTTCGGCTTTACCCTGCTAACCCCTGAGGGCCACTGCTATATGAAGTTTATCCAAGACCGCAACCTGCTGTTACCAAACCCCCCCCAAAACTGTGCCAATTCCTGGGTAATTCACATTAATGAGTAATTGTTCTCGGTGGCACAATATGCAGGCTTGGCTGGCACGCTCAAAGACAGGAAGTTGGTGAAAGAGGCTGTAGGAGATCCAGAACCCTGAAATAGGAAATACTATTTGATTTTAAAAAAAAATGTGAAAATCGTATTTTCTAAAAGACTGAAACTTAGTGATTGCCTATTGATACACAGAACTTTAGCAAGCACATCACCCGGCTAGGGTTTAGATCTACTTATCGGATGGATTCAAACTTTTACTTAGTGTTAATGCTAATTGCAGCACCATTAATTTTTGAATTGCATCCCAACACACATTTTCAGTGCGCCACAGTAGACCGATGTGCTGGGGGAAAAAAAACGTTTTTAGATCCATTTAAAGGTCATTTAAGCACACATCCGTTATGATTTACTAATATCCTTTTCCTGACTAAGAGCTCTGCATAACTTTAAAAACAAGGTCCCAAAGCAAGCCCTGATGAAGGGGGATTGCCTGTCCCTGAAATGCGGTGGCTGCCTTTTTTTTTTTTTTTTTTTTTTTTTTTTTTAATCTTCCTGTATTTTATATGGTTACCAGCAGTAAATGATAATGGACTCTTAAAGCAAAACTAATATCTATCCCCTCTCCAACAGTATGGCGTTTGCAGTCACTCGGCAACATCTTCCTGGTTTCCTCTGGATGCCGATCTTCAGTTGTCTTGATTGGCCGGCACAGGATGATGTAACTTCCGCAAATGCGCAGGAGTTAGTCATATTAGCACACAGGTACTGTGCCAGAAATGTAACTGAGCTGCATGTTGTAGAAGGGACTGCGGGTAGGTAGGTTTATTTTATTGAAGAAGAGAGATTGAATTCTCTTCTGTTAATTCTGTCTACTATTTTAGTTCCTCTTTAGGATTATCCTCTAGCGCGTTTCTTGTCACTTTTACTTGGGCTTTCTCCATTTGGAAAGCCATTGTTTTTTGGTGAAGCTGCCAAGGTTGACTCATCAAGACCAACAACCAACACCTCTTGAGTGACACATAGGATCAGAGCGGAACGCCTCACATCTGCTCGTTTGTGGTGTTAACATGAATTGACTGCCTTACCGGAAAGATCTTGGTGGAGAGACTTTTGTTCCTCTGTTCATCAGAGCAGTTCATAGTGCAGGAACAGTAATCATGTCTCTAAGAACCTTCCAACATGGTATTGACTACCTGCAGCCCTCCAACTGCTAAAGAGCCACAAGCCTCAGTGGGAGGGTCTTCTAGGCCTTGTAGTGTCTCAGCACTTGCAAAGAGCCAAGTAACCCCTCCAGCCTTCTGTGCAGTTCAAGCGTCTACGTCACCTTTCCACTTAATTTTAAAATTTTACTTTATTTTCTCTTTAAGATGATCCTCTGGCGCTCTTGTTGTCGCTTTCACTTGGTCTTCTCAATCTGGGAGGCTATCGTTTTTTGGTGAAGTTGCCAAGGTTGAGTCATCAAGACCAACCAACATCTCCTGAGTGACAGTATGGGATCAGAGTTGCACGCCTCACATTTACTCCATTTGTGGTTTGTTTTGGCAATTAAAATGAATTGGCTGCCTTACCGAAAAGGCTTTGGTGGGAATGGGTCAGAGCAGTTCATGGTGCAGGTACAGTAATCGTGTGACTAACGAGGAAGATACCATACAGAGATTGTATACGTAGTGGGACCTGCTGAATGGATAACGACTTGAGTTCTCTCCTATTTGTGCAGAGGCCACCGGTTCACCAAATCGCACTGACACAGGAAACCAGTTTTTGGAATATGTCCTAACATGGGAAAGGGTGCAGGTTGTGGGATACTTTCAGTAAGAGGACTCTCTCTCCTCCTGTACAATCTGACCTCTGTACATCGATTGCCTGCTAATAGTCAGAATACTGTTCTCCTTGAGAGACTAAGGGAAGGCCATAGGTAGGGACCTTGTGAAAGAAGACTGACTTGGATGAGATATCCCACTAGTACAATTACCATGGTCTTGCATCACTGTCAGTACTCACAAGGCCAGGGAGCAGCTCTGCCTGTTAAGCTTCCTCCAGACGCATTCTAGCGAGGCTTTGCAGACTGGACCCAGCGGGTGAAGTCTCAGGGGTGTTGAAGATAACTTTAGGTGCACGCCCCCCAGCTCTGCCACAGCTGGGACCTCCAAGAACAGCAACTTGATTCAGTAGAACCCTCTACCAGGGAGGGGGTAACCAGAACTGGTGGAATCCCTTCAACAGGAAGACCCTGCTGCTCTTGGGGTTCACACTATTTATCCACCTCTCCAGCCACCTACTGAGCCACCCTTTCCCAAACGGTTGACTGGCACTCCATAACTATTAATCTACCGATTTGACTCTCCCCTCCCTATGTTACAGAAGCCTCTAGAAAGCAGGGGAAAAGTCAAACCTAACCTGTAAGACCCAAAACAGCCCAAAGAAATTGGGAGCCAAAAAGAACTAAATTTGCCTGCTGTTCCAACAGCCTACCTAGGGGGATGCTACATTTGCCTCTCAGCCTGGGGATTAGACAAGTCCTGTCGGGGGGAGCTGAAAGGCTTCCTCCTTCTCCATATGACTGGTTCCTCATAGCTGTTCTTCTCTGGTTGACCAGTGTCCCAAGTGGTCCTGTATTGTTCTGAGGACATCAGAGGCCTGCCCATATCCCAGGAACATTGGCAAGTGCAAAAGAGTGCCAGGGGATCAAGGAATAGGATAAGTGGTTGAAACAAAACGGCATGCACCCTTTTTTTTTTTTTTTTTTTATCTTTTCTGATATACATGTGATGCTGGCGGATTAAAACGGATGGTGGCCATGACTGGAGTCCAGTCATTACTGGTCCAGAGGATATAGCTGAGCGTGCATGACCATCGCTAACTTGATGGTCAAAGCCTTCTGGTAAGAGGCCCTTTTGTGTGTTGTCACCTGGTGGCGGAAGTGTACTCTGTTTTAACAGGAAGTGGGAATGTGGAGACGCACAGATTTGTTTTATGGATGTTCAGTCATCGATTATCACAAGCTTTAATTGGTACTTTAATCTATATTTACACTCTTGTGATTTTTGTCACTTATCACTGAATTACATATGCACATTATATTTATAGTGTGTGTGTGTGGGTTTGGTTGTTTTTTTTTTTTTTTTTTTTTAACTTTTTTGTTTTTGGTTTTTAGATTTAGCACTGCTTTATTACTTTTTATATTCTTGCTGTTAATATCACTTTTGTGGAGTAGCTGCTTTTTCCCCTTATTTATTTTTGGGTGCTACATATAGTTACTGGGTGGTATCTCTCCAATAACCTTCCACCATAGTGTTGACCTCCTGCAGCCCTCCGAACTGCTAAAAAAGCCACAAGCCCCAGTGGGTTGGTTGGGTGTGCTGGGCCTTGTAGTGTCTCGGCACTTGCACGGAGCCAGGTCACTCTCCCAGCCCTCTGTGCGATACAAGCGTCTACGTCACCTTTCCACTCCATTGTAATGAAAATAAGGGTGTGAGCATGTTTGTGATGGTGACACATTTTTTCACTCTACGCCTGGATCTGCTTACAGCAACAATGTCTGTCTGTTCTGATCACAGATGGTGGGTGGAAACAAGGTGGGGCGTTTAATTTGGAGATAAACTGATTGAGTCTGGTGATACATTCATGCCTTCAGATTTGGGAGGACGGGGCAAAATAAATATTTTGATTTTGTCAAGTGAATAGTTTTTACTTTTACTTTTAGAACTTGTATTATATAAAGTTGGCGTCTCTGTAATCGTTTTGTGATAACCGTTGTATTTCAGGGCTATTACTAGGAGCCAATCTGTCTCCTGTGGTGCACATGCATTGACAATAGGTATAGGTAGAGTGTTGACCTGATCAGTGTGCTCCTTGGCCTCCATTGTCCAATAATCATTGCCTCTTATGCCGTGTACACACGGGAGGACTTTTCGACCGGACTGGTACGACGGACCGAATCCGGCGGACAATCCGACCGTGTGTGGTCGAAAAGTCCGCTCGTCTGTATGCTAGTCCGACGGACAAAAAAACGACGCTAGGGCAGCTACTGGCTATGAACTTCCTTATTTTATTCCGGTCGTACGCCATCACGTACAAATCCGTCGGACTTTGATGTGCTCATATGTAGGCAAGTCCGTTTGTTGGTAAAGTCCGTCAGACCGTCCAGTCAAAAAGTCCGCCCGTGTGTACGCTGCATTAGAAGTCCACTTTACCCATTTATGGCAAAGTCTACTGGTGCTCAACAACTAGTTTGGTCTGGTTCTCATTTCTGTATTTCTGTAATTCACGGCAAAGTGACAGATTCTATTAATAGCCCAACTCCCTTTGCCAACACCCCCTGCAAGAGTCCTATACTGGGTAAGCTCTGCTGTTGGAAGGTGTCGGAGCTTAACCAGGTGGATGACTTGGTCACATAAGAGAGGTGTTGCATGGTTCCCCATACCTGAAAGCCCTGATCCTGTAGAGCCCCGGTGCCCAACCTGTGGCCCTGGGGCCGTATGCAGCCCTTCACCTTAACGCTTTTATTGTGCAGCCCTCTAGGTCCTTGAAGATAGGAGCTTGTGTTTTTGGTGCTTAGCCAACCCAATAGAGTTGGGGCTCTTTCACATTCACAGTGAAGTGCAGTGTCCTCTGAAGAGTGATCCACGTTCAGATGGCTTTTTGGAGGGCATTTGATGGGGGCTCTTGATTTAACCCTATTATGCCATAATACTGCCCCACAGCTATGCGCATTTTTATGCGGTTGTGGTGCAGCCCCATTTTAAACTCAAAGGACAAGTTTGACATCCTTGACATGGGCATAGCATCGTGCCCGTGGCATCTGTACAGCCCTGTCTGGCTGTATTGGATCAGTTCAGCCGTATGGGGAGGGGGGGGGGCTGTTTTTACCTCCCCACAGCAAGTAGGTGAATGGGTTTTTCTTTTTTCTTTTTTCTTTTTTCTTTTTTCTTTTTTCTTTTTTCTCTGACAATCTCTTGCAGTATGTCTGCAGTCTCTGACCATTTCTTGTATCACATCTGTCAGTTTTCTGTAACATTACAATTACTAAATATTATGTGTGGCCCTTTATTGATATCAGGGGCCACCCCTGAGGCCCACTACACAAAGCAAATTGACCAGCACTGCCTTAGAGCAACCTAGTGAGGGATTCAACTGTGTAGGAGGGTGTAGATGGGTGAGTATACCTTGATGAGGGAGGGGGGACATTGGGAGACACTGTCACTGCATTTAGTGGGCAAAGTGCCAGTGTCTCCTTTAATCCGAGCTCGTTGAACTTGTTCTTGCTTTGCCCTACCTTGGCAAAGCTCCGGATCACTTTAGGGGGAAGGATTAGACCCTCAGGGAATTGCTTTGGTACATTTATGGATGGTAAGCCATGCATTGCGTTAAGGCACTGCAATGTACATCCATCAGAAAAGTCCACAGGGATTCATGTTACATGCGTTGCGCTAATGCAATAATGTGAATAGGCCCTAAGGGGCACCTGTCTCAGAGCAAAGCAAATGTGATCTGTCGTTCTTCAGCTCCTTAATCACTAAATGTATCTGAATTGCACAGGAAATGGGGAGCAGTCCAAGCCATTGTAATTTTCAGGTTTCCCTTCAGGAAGTTTCCATACAGACTGCTGCTGACATAAATACTTCTCCCCTTGTGTTGGAGGTAAAGCAGAAGCTTGCTGTATTTTGGGTGTCAGCTGCTGTGCGTCCCACGAGCTCGAGCCGCCATTCTCATTCAGTTCACTGTCCAGGATCTCTTGTAATGATTAATCCCCAGCTGCAGAGCGTTAGGGAAGATGTCAATAAATTGATGGCAATTAATTCATCACGCTTCACTAATTAGAGGCAGGCGTCGACACAGATACTGACACCGCCTGTCTCTGACACCCAGGAGCTTGCAAAGAGCCCACCGTTCCCCATATACAGCACCTTGGATCGTCAGCTGTGATAAAACTACAAATCCCATCATGCCTCTGTTCCTGGGGGGGGGGGGGGTGTCTTACATTGCCTCATGGGATTTATAGTTCCACAACAGCTGGATTATTGCATATACCTACAGCTGTGAATGCTCTCCTTTTACTCCAGTGACAAAAATCCCTGGGTCATCCCCTTCAGTCCCAGCTGTGTAGATTACAGTCTAATATCCTCCTGATTTCTGGTTGTGGCTAGGAAAATGATGCTTGTACTCGCCCATCAGCACCTCTCCTGGTTTTGGAGACCGGTGATATGGCACTGAAGTCTACACCCACTGCCAATGGGCCCCTTGTTGCATCATCTGGTCTTCGGCCTTTTGGATCTTTAGAGGACCCACCATTGGACAGCCAATAGGCGGTCCATCTAATGTCACACTAGACCCATGTCATGGTAAAAAATAATCCACCAGAATTGTCTCGGGTCGTGGGGGGAGATCACCCTTGTACTCCCTCACTGGCAGTTCTCCTGGTTGTGGAGACCGGTGAAACGGCACTTAAAGCGGAGTTCCACCCAAATTTTGAACAATATCTGTATGTATTCTCTTCCTTGCCTAGATGCTGACATGCCGTTTAAAAAAATTTAAATCGCCGTAATTACCTTTTTATTTTTCTATTCTTCTTTGCACTTCCTGGTTCTCCTCCCATGGGAGTAGGCGTGTTTCTAGCCTCTCCCAGACTCCTGGGAGCTAGTCTCAGGCTTCTCAGGATGCCACTGATCATCTGCGGGAACGAGCGGTGAATGCTAGGAGCACAGCATTCACCACATCCAGGAAATAAATGCTTGTGGGCTTCAAATGCCCACAATGAAGATGGAAACCGCCTGCAGTGAATAATATAAGTTATTCTTTCCGACAAAATCTGACACAGGCGGACATATTACACACAATATGTGAGTATGTAATGCTGAGAAGAAAAGTTTGTGAATGAACTCAAAAAAAAAAGCATAGATAGGTGGACCCCCGCTTTAAGTCTACACCCGTTTCCAACAGGTCCCCTAGTTATTGCATCATTTGGTCTTCAGGATCATTAGAGGACCCAGTGTTGGACAGCCAATAGGCAGTCAGTCTACTATCCCAGCTAATGTCACACTAGACCCAATTCATGGTAAGACTTCACAATCCACCAGCATTGTTGTGGGAGGAAAAAAATCATCTTCTTTTTTTTTTTTTTTTTTTTCTCCCTCATCTGCACCTCTCTTGGTTGTGGAGACTCGTGATACGGGACTGAAGTCTACACCCACTGCCAGCAGGTCCCCTAGTCATTGCATCTTCGGATCCTTTGAGAACCTACCGTTGGACACCCAATAGGCAATTGGCTCTGAATTGTCAATTTAAGTCTTGTTCAAAGACTAGCACTCCCACCTAATTTATCTTCACACCCGCAGCCGACGGGTCCCATAGTTATTGCATCCTTTGGTCTTCGGCCTTCAGGATCCTTAGGGACCTACCACTGGACAGTCAATAGACAGTTGGCTCCAAATTATCAGTAATTTTTTCTTCATTTATAGAAAACATAATGACAGACCTGTTAAATGCACTTCCACCTAATACTATCACTGTTTGGTCTTATCGTCCACCTAGCAGGTGATAGCCAGAGACTGTTTATGGATTTACTGCTGCCTTTTCCTAGAGATAAAACTGCAAAATTTAGATAAAATGTAATTGGCAGATAGCATGCTGCTCCCACCATATCCAGATATCCGCTGCGTCACCCCTGGCGAGATCAGTCACTAATTTTCTTCCCGCAATGGTACAGCCAATACGATGTGTCCACATCACACAGGCAGCAACGTAGGTACCCAAAGAAGGACCTTCCCACTACAGTCCAATAAAGAGAAGACTTGGTTTCCAGTGTGTCACATGACTACAGATTTGGGTACTTTTTTTGGGCTTTTGGAATGGGATTTTTTTTTTTTTTTGTGTAGAGTTAGAGGGGGGAAGTGGTGTGTGTGAGGGGTGTTGGTTTTTTTTTTTTTTTTTTTTTTGGGTGGGGAGAAAGAGAGTACATGGCTGACCCTATCCCAAGCTCCTTCCATTCTTTCTGTGGTTGCAAGCTCCCAGTCTCTGCTAGTCCCTTGAGTATTCTGTCCCATTATAGTGATTTATATAATGCAAGTAATATTATACTAATAGAAATATTGCATATGGAGTCAGAACTGGTCCTCAGAAGACCACAGGCAAGCTCAGCAGTTAATGGCTGGGGTCAGAAGCGAGGGATGGACAGTCGCTATGGAATTATCCTGGGACAGAAAGGGTGGCTAGAGTCCATATTCCTCTCTGGTGGCAGAGGGTGAGACTTAAGCAGGTGACGTCACAGTGCAGTGCCGCAAATCACTCCACTTGTCCATCTCACAACGACTGTTGCTGTCACCCTGCAAAGCGTTTGTGTCTACATACATAAGCCTGTCATTGTATTTACAGTTGTGATAAGGAGGCTTGTGGGAGTGCAGGATATGAGGTTTGGTTTGCACCTGGAGTCCTCCCACATCAAGCTGAACATTTCAGTTATCCCTGTATTAATAATTCATCTTTACTTATACAGAACATGAATTAATGAACACCGTCCTGTTCAATGACACGCACTCCTACCTAGTACTGGTAGACAATAGACAGGTTTGGCCTTCTCGTCCACCTGGCAGGTGATCGGCAGAGACTGTTTATGGCTTTACAGCTGCCTTTTCCTGCAGTTATTAGTGAAAAAATTAGATAAAAAATAATCAGTCGATAAATGCCGCTCCCGTCTTATCTGCATACGGATGTCAACCACGTCACCGTTTAGTGAGATCAGTCTCTACTGCTTGTCTTATACTGTATATGTAGGTTGTCTTTCAGAATCTAGAAGACCCAACATGAACCCAATTATCAACTTTTATAATCCGATATAGAACACATAGACCAATGCTGCCAATGTAGATCAAGTTGTGAGTCAGCAGGTTAAGCTCAACTCCCAAGTGTAACACTTCCAGGTATTTTATTACCTCTTCCAGAGATCACAGTACTCCCCCCCCCCCCCCCCCCCCTTTTTTTTTTCCAAGGCATCATCCATGGTCATATACTTCCTTAAAAGAGGTGCCAACCCAGATGGCACAATCATGTAAATGCCGGTGCCTGCAGCTGACAAAGCCTTGGCTGGAATTCATGCGTGTTGTTCCTTTCACTGATATGAAGCCCTATTGGTCCCACTGCCACCCAACAGCAGGTCACTATTGGTCCCACTGCCACCCAACGGCGGGTCACCATTCCTCCTTCTCCTGACCACAGGCGCTATGTCATTTCTATTTTTTCCCACTGACCACAGCTGAGACTTTTGTCTACTCCTACTAATGTTGGGGCAGTTTCTATTCCCACTGACCACAGCCCGGCCATCCTAACGTCTGAAGGATCATAAGCTGGACCTTTTTGTTTAGAAAGTATGGAGACCCCTGAGGTAAAGCAGTGGCCACCCAAGATTACCCAGCAATCATAAAGTTCCTGTTTGTACGTTTAGGCAAACCTGCGGTGGAGGAGAACCTGCATGGGAAGGATGACCTGGTCTCTTGATTCCTTTCTGATCTTGGAATTGGATGAGGATTATGGAAGACAGTCTTTCTATCATGCACATTTTGTAATTCATCTGACATGCTGAGTCACCCAGTCTCAATGTACTTGGTCCCGGTGAAAGATGCGTGTTCGATTTCTCTGCAGGTTAAAACTTCCTGGTCCCACCCTTTCTCTTGTCACCCCAAACATTAACACAGGTTTGAGGTTTCTCGTTGTGTAGGGTGGGGGCACCTTCTTGTGAACGTACTGTGCGTGGGCAGCCAAGTACAGACAAGTCTGGGTATCGGGTTTGGTATAATATATTTACATGGGAAGCTTTTAATGAGGGTGAGGTGGGAACCCTCCCTGAAAGTCTTCACATCGACTCCTGTCACCTGAAAATAGAGGCCATCATTGATCCTTTCTTTTTCAGACTCGTGGCTTGGGCTGGATTCACATGCACATGACAATGGGTGCCTTTGCCGCTCGGACCACCACCAATATTTTTTTTTAGACCTTCTCTAATTTGGCTATTCCAGCACCTGCCTGAGTACCCCACAGAGGTTCCATGATTGGGACCCTGACACCTGAGAACCCCAAAGTTGTGCCTATGGAAGGTCGCATGTTTCTAACCTATAAAGTTACCACAACCTCAGCAGATGGTTAGGTGGGTTGGCAGGGTTAACTGCTTGTTTTGTCTAGGGGTGAACATAGAGCTTATACTCACCCTATCCTTCGATCCTCTGTAAAACGGCGCTCCCCAACATCCAGCCATGGACTGTTCCAGCCTGCCTCACGTCCAGGGCTGGTCTATGGCGTAATGACATCAGGAACAGTCTACCGCACAAAATTGCTGGACCGCAGGGGGTGGGATCCCTGGACCGACACCCGGTTCAGCCTCTCGGCTCGCCGAGAGCCTGAGCCAGCCGCCCCCACCCTTTCCACAGCCCAGCACCCCAGTGAGCGTGGAGGGGCAGAGAGAAGAGCTGTGACTGACCATCTACAGCTTTCTGCTCACGAAGCTCTGAGAACCGAGTGATTGGCGTAGTTCAATCGCTCGGTTCTCAGAGTTCGAGGCGCCGGGTGACAGATGCTGCATCTTCCTAGATGAGTATGATTCTTTTAAAAGAGTTTGGTTTTTTTTGTTTGTTTTCTTTGTACAAGTATAGGCAAACCTCTTCTTCTTCTTCCCCTTTTTTTTTTTTTTTTTTTTTTTTTGGATAGAGGAAGGGAGAGTTCTAATCCCTGGGGTTTTTTTTTTTTTTTTTTTTCCTCCATCTGTGTTCCATTTCGGAGATTTCCCTTCACTTCCTGTCCCATAGCCAAAACGGGAAGTGAGAGAAAATCCCTGGGAATTCCTTGGGGGACCCCCTAGGTCACCAGAACCAGTGTCCCCATTGGAAGATTTTCCCGCTATTACTTTTCCGGGGACAACCCAAAATGTGGGATTTCTGGTACTTTCAATGATGATGGTGAATCTCCCTAATGGGGGCACAGACAGACAGCAATAAAAACAGACAAGTGCTCTAATCCCTTTGCACTCCATCCAGGTTTTACCTTTTTAGTTATACTTTAACAATCGTGACATAATCCATCATCTTCATTAAGGAAATATGCAGATTGCAACGCCTGACCTTTTTCTGGAAGCATTTTGTTATCCAATTTATCATGGCCATCCTTTTGATTTAGATCCCTGATCTGGATCAAGTTTGTGGATCAGTGATTGCAGGGTTAAAATCTAACTGAGGGTAGTAATGAAATACAGCTGAACTAAACTCTCACTCATTATGAATTATTTGTACGCCTTATGCTGCTAGCGCTAGTAAATAGGAAAGAATATTCTATTGGTTTTAAACTTTCTCCAGTTACTTCCTGGTTTCTCTCCTAGGCCAAAATGTTGTCACATATGATGTCATACATCCCAGAGTATTCATGAGGAGGAGTGTTTTTCTCAGCTCTAAAATCTACCCTTGCGGAGGCATACCTATTCTCCCCTAGCAAGGGTTCAATTCTTGTTAAAGTGATTGTAAAGGTAGAAATTAAAAAAAATATTTTCTTGCCTCCTGCTGCAAACCACCTCTTCTTAGTTTCCCTGCTGGCGCTCTCGGCCCCTCCCTCTTGGTTTCCTTGCCGTCGCTCCTGGCCCCTCCTCTTCTTGCTTCCCTTGCCGAGGCACCTGGCCCCTCCTCTTCTTGCTTCCCTTGCCGAGGCACCTGGCCCCTCCTCTTCTTGCTTCCCTTGCCGAGGCACCTGGCCCCTCCTCTTCTTGCTTCCCTTGCCGAGGCACCTGGCCCCTCCTCTTCTTGCTTCCCTTGCCGAGGCACCTGGCCCCTCCTCTTCTTGCTTCCCTTGCCGAGGCACCTGGCCCCTCCTCTTCTTGCTTCCCTTGCCGAGGCACCTGGCCCCTCCTCTTCTTGCTTCCCTTGCCGAGGCACCTGGCCCCTCCTCTTCTTGCTTCCCTTGCCGAGGCACCTGGCCCCCTCCTCTTCTTGCTTCCCTTGCCGAGGCACCTGGCCCCCTCCTCTTCTTGCTTCCCTTGCCGAGGCACCTGGCCCCTCCTCTTCTTGCTTCCCTTGCCGGCGCTCCTGGCCCCCTTCTCCTCCTCTTCCCTCCCTTGCCGGCGCTCCTGGCTCCCTTCTCCTCTTCTTGCTTCCCTTGCTGGCGCTCCTGGCCCCTCCTCTCTATCCAGTGCCCCCATAGGAAGCCACTTCCCATGGGGGCATTTGTGCTTGCTCACTCCTGAGCCCCGCTACTGCAACCAATAAAACAGACAGCGGGACTTGACCTCACCCGCCACTACCTCATCACTGGCTTTGATTAACAACACTGGCAGCCATTAGCGCCCGGTGCCCCAGCAAAGCTAGTGAGACTGGGAAGTGAGGGGAGAAAAGAGCTGCAGGCGTGCACAACGCTGGAGCAAATGAGTAAAAGGGGGGAGGCTGATGCCTAAACATTTTTTACCTTTTAATGCAAGGAATGCATTAAGTTGAAATATGTTTAGGCTTTAGAACCACTTCAAGTCCAGGGGTAGAAAAATAATCTGTAATACTACACTGTGCGACATGTCCCCCAAAGCCTCTTCACTCTTGGTCTGTTAAATATATAAATATGTTTTCCTATGTTTTGTGCAAAAAATTATACCTGTTTAAACCTGTCAAATATCAAGTGTTGTCCTGTTCACCCTGCAGTGTTGTCAGTCCTGTCCAGTTCTCCTCTGTGAACTACAGAACACCTCCCTTCTGTGTTATGGAAAAGAGGGCAAGGGAGGTAAGGTGACAACTCTGCTCCTCATGGCACTGTGAGTGAGCGTTATCACCCCAGGCCAGGTAGGGTGTTACTGGCAGGATCACCAGGTGAAAATAAAGGGGAATCCCCCCCCCCAAAAAAAAATTAATGCAGATGTCCCATTTTAGGATTGGTGAGCTGCAGTGTATTACATTTTGTAATACTTACCTGCTCTGTGTAATGGTTTTGCACAGAGCAGGCCCGATCCTCCTCCTCCTTCTCCCTCCTCCCTCCTTCCTCCTCTTCCTCATTGGCTCACTGACTTTGACAGCAGCTGCTGCACAAAGGTTTTTTTATCTTAATGCATAAAATGTACAAACATACTTCTCTGCTCTGTGTAATGGTTTTGCACAGAGCAGCCCCAAACCTCGGGTCTTCCGCAAGTGCTCCTGGCCGAGTGCCCCCATAGCAACCTGTTTGCTACGAGGCACTTGTGCGTGTGCTCGCTCCTGAGCCCAGCTCTGTGTTCCTATGGACATACACAGTGCCACTCAGTCCCGCCCCCCTGCCCCTTCTCACTGGCTGTGATTGACATCAGCGAGACCCAATGGCTGCTGCTGTGTCTGAGCCAGTGAGTCAGAGGAGCCGCTGCTCTCTTGCATATCACTAGATCGAGTGCAGAGGGGGAGCTGGGTTGGGCGGGGGAGCTGCACACAGATGTGTGGGGTTTTTTTTTTTTTTTTTTTTTTTTTTTTTTTTTTTTTTTTTTTTGCTTTTGTGTTTTTTTTACCTTCATGCATGGAATGCATAAATGGAAAAAACAAAAACCTTCAGCCTTTAAGCCTTTAGAACCACTTTAATCTTTAATGTATGAAGTTGCTTATCCCACCAGTCTGGAGCCGATCTGACCATTGGAATACTGATAGCGCTAGCCAGTCCTCGTCCAATCAGAGCTCTCTGATGTAGATCGGTCAGAGCAGGACATCAGTGTAATGTAATCAGTGTGAAAGGCGCCAGTGTAGATAATCTCCTTCGTAGAGGCATTAGGTATGACAGGGAGGGCTGGGAGGACAATGGGAAACAATACAAAGTGATTTTAAAGTCGCTTGTGTTACTAGCTCAAAGGTCACGGCATTCAGCCACATGTGACATTTATACCCCTTGTTGGTATAACGCGTGACGTGTCTTCCTCATACCTGGATAACGTCACCCGTTGTACACCTTCAGCTGTGCTCCTCCCAAGAAATTCTCAAAGGCATTCATTGGAATTTGTCATT
This sequence comes from Aquarana catesbeiana, assembly GCF_042186555.1. NCBI lineage: Eukaryota > Metazoa > Chordata > Amphibia > Anura > Ranidae > Aquarana > Aquarana catesbeiana. Next base: position 337,153,142 of record NC_133330.1, on the reverse strand, counting down.
ATCACAAGAGGACCAATCACAGCTGACTTTAATGTAAATATCTGATATTTTATGTTAGGAAGGGGTATGTTGCTTGCTGGCTATGCCAGTGATGTCATTGGAGTGCGACCTTCATGAGTGCCAATGCAATGCCATAGTGTGAACGTTCCCTTTGTGTGGTTATACCTTGCCTCAATCCCACCCCTGATTTGACAGCAGAGAGCCCTAGGGGGCCACCATGAGTGCCCCATAACTGATCCTCCAAATGGCAAGACCTGGCCAATCCTTTCTCCGTACTAGAAGGGAACAAAAAGGTTACACATGGTAATCTGCTAAGTTCAATGAGCAAGTCGCGCTAGAAACAGCAATGGATCCCGGTGATAAAGGTCACGGTCTGGTTCCCCATCACCTATGGCTCTTCAGGAGGTGTCCACCAATCTGTGGCTAGCCGTGAACTCTGAATTTGTTTTCCGGCTCCCTTCTGTACTGATTTGCTCCTGTTGCTGAATTTGCCCTTTTAAAAATCCATGGATATTTCCAATGTTCTCAATGGCAGTATGATTAAGAGACGTATGGCCAAAAGCTTTTTGGCTATATTTCTCTTGTGATTCGTAGGAGTGCACTTACTTTTGTTCTCATGTGACCCATAGTGGGCTATTGCCCGCTATCAGTTGACATGGCAGAGCGACTCCAGGATCTGGACGGATCCCGACAATATTGATGGGATGCACTCTGATGCCTAATCAACAGCTGGAACCTCTCAGTGGTCAGAGCCATCTGGTCCCGCACTCCTGCGCTGGAGAAGCAGAGCGGAGCGCAGTGACTGGCCGTCGCCGCTCCTCTGCTTGAAGCAGACCAAGAACTGATCAATTGGTGGTCATGTGATTTCTCGGTGTTACAGCCAAGGTGGGACAGCTGCAGCATGGAGGCAAGTATGTATGGGTTTTTTTTTTTTTTTTTTTTTTTTTTTAAGTCCCACACTTCTTTAAAGAAAAAATGCAATATATTGGCCACTTGGAGATATTTGGCAATACACCGAGAGCAGAGATTCGAAGAAAGAGGACTTCGGTGCCCTAGAGAGTCTTATCAAATCTAGTAAGAGGCTCTCAGCCAATCAAATGCTTGTATTTGTCCAACAAAATCTTCTAACTAGACCTTAGAAAGATCATCACGTTCTTAGTCATGTGTCCCCTCTTCTACTGCTGTGACATTGCCTACAGCCACAGAGGTAGAAGAGCCAACTTTTTCGGCCATTGTCCCTGGTTGACGTGGCATGCTGACACTTGTAGTTCCTTGGCGACTGGAAGGCCTGAGGTTGTGCAGGACTGAGCGAGACTCTCGAATCTCAGCGCTTGCTTTGCATTACATTGTACTGATATGTCTCATCCATGTGACGTCTGCCTGTCACCCATCCCGGCCTTTCCCACCCGCGCTGTGCTGGAGGACGGCCATCAGGAGATGTCTGAGGATAATCTCAGGCGATACCGGGAGGTGTATAGTGTGCCGCCATAAAGGTGGATAATGCCAACGCTACCCAGATAGGTATCGGAGAAGTCATTCCAGGACAATGCAATATCTGATTCAGAATAATCGGAGCGGGATAAGGCATCAGACGTGCTTCTACTTGTATCATCCCTGCTGGGATTTCATGCAAGGACATGCAGTCCAAGATTTGTAGCAGATGGAATTGAGCGTCTTGTTTCCAGCCAATATTTAATAATTGCACATCAAAATGCCTCAGCTTGTGCACTTTGCCATAGTGACCCGTCCTGTAAATTTATAGTAATTAATGCAAATGATTAAAACTAAAGCTGGCCAGACTTGCATGGAAATTCGGCGGGTTTCTGCTTTTAAATCCATGCATGGCTGTTTTCCATTCAAGAGAAATCGATCGAGTGATCTACTCCTGAACAGAACTGTTGGGAGCAATCCTGCTGTCAGAATACAAAAGTGCAACAGGGTGATTCCTCCATCCACCTCGAATGTGTGGATGGGGGGGGGTGGGGGGCTTGTTTTTTCTTTTTGTACGGTGTGGTTTTTTTATTTACAGTTTTTTTTTTTTTCTTGTTAGTGTGGTGTTCTTCCTTTTTGTATGCTTGTTTGTTATCCTTTTTTTATGTTTTTTTCGTGTGTTTGTGTTTTTTATTTTTTTTTGTTTGTTTTTTTTGTTTATTTTTCAGTCAGCTGATTTAAAAAAACAAAAAATACATCTATGGCTAGATTAAACCCAAATGCAAACATCTATTTTTCCTATGGCCCATACACATGATCCGAATATCGTACGACTTTTTTCGCTTAATAGTCGCAAGTAGAAATTGAATAGGAAACTAAAGACACAAAAAATTCTCGTACGAGACACAAAAAAAAAAAAAAAAATTGGATGTGATGTATTAGTATTGTATTTTCGGACGACAACTATACTGACTAAACGAAAATCGTACGATTCTGGTATCGTACGAGGAAAATTTTCGTGCTTGTCAGATCGTATAATATCGGATGAACTGTCGTGAACGGCTCTCGAAAGTAAACACAATCCGAAAATCATACAATTTTTTTTTCCTCGGACAACAGTTTTCGTACGATATTTGGATCGTGTGTACGGGCCTTTTAGATGTGATGGCTGCATTCGTTTTCTTTTTTGGGCTTTTGTTTCTATTTTATCATTTGGTGATCTGGCCAGCAAATCTGTTTTTATCAACAGAACAAGCTCTCATGCAGTTTGAGCAGGGTTTCTCAACCAGGGTTCCTCCACAGGTTGCTAGGGGTTCCTTGACCAATGAGCAATTTCTATCTCTTAGATGAGTTCCCAAAGACGACATTGATCTTTTTATGTATCTGTAAGGGGGTAATTCTTCCCAATGGTCACAAGTGTAAGGAGAAGTCTTCACACTGACCATCACACTAATGTATCATGAGTTGTAAGATATGGTCATTTTAGCCGGGGTTCCCTGAGACCTGAAAGTTATTTTAAGGGTTCCTCTGTGTTTGTTTAAAGAGGTTAAGAGAGGCTGAATTAAAGGGATGAGACAAACCATTTATGGCTGACGAGTGCTTACAGCATTGCTGCTCGATCAGTAAATTACATTTAGACTGAGGCCTCCCGGGAGGTTGTAGTTGGCCAGGGACTACACCATCCTAGCTTAGGCAAAGGCTTCCTGAGATGTGTGATATATCCCAGGAGGCTGGGGGCTTCACCGTCCTGGTCTTTCTATCAGCCCTCCATTTTTATTTTTGGAGCTTCTGAATCACCAACTATCAATGCAGTTGGACAAACAAGACAATTTGCTGTTCCTAGAAGAAGACTCAACAAAAAATCTGAGGAACCCTCCTAGGGACCAGGTACGGCTCTACCAACACAGGTCCCTACACTGGTGGCGGCTGCCACTCCTCCTAGGGAGGACCCTCCAGTAACTGAAGGGTCCTCCCATCAGGCCTCCATTTTAATTTTTAGTGATTCTGAATCACCATCAATGTAGATGGACAAACAAGACAATTGGCTGTTCCTAGAAGAAGACTCAACAAAAAGTCTGAGGAATCTTCCCAGGGACCAGGTACGGCTGTACCAACACAGGTCCCTACACTGGTGCTTATATAGTATGTGCAGGTGTAAAAGTGAAGGGGGGGAACTCGGTGAAAGGGCCGCCTTAACTACAGGCATGATTTTGATAAAGGATCTCAATTAGATCCCACATTGTAAGACGTAACATATTGGTTTGCTTGTGACTCCGGAGCAATAATTAGCTTTTTTTTTTTTTATTTGTATATCATTTTTTTTACATAATTGATATGAGGTATGGTTCACATATAGCTAGCCTCCTACTGTTCTATAGTTCCTTATCAATGCGTGTGGCACCACCTGCCTGGTTAATGTATCTGCAGATACTTATGTAGGTAAGAAGTCACAGCTGATTGTGATCTCCGGCAGGGACTGACTGGCACCACAGTTGGTGGAAGTGGAAATATTGATGGAAAGAACAAATAGTTTGTCAGATAACAACTCCCAGGACACAAAGAGAGAAATGTAAAATCAATATACATATTAATTACTAATCAATACAATATGGGAACGTCCAAATTTTAAACCTGACCTTCGGCCTTCCCTTCAGTCTTGCACAATTGTACCGTTTCCTGCACACCGTGAGCTTTTCACCGTCTCATTTCTTGGCTGGAAGATGTCCGCCGCATATTTGTCAAACAGTAGGCCTGCGGCTCGGCCTTTTGGCTAAGATCAAGTGTAGTATCTGTTCTTATCAGTTTTTAGGAGGGAGAATGTCGGTACCTGCTATTGGGTGGGGCAGCTGGTGATTATCCCTTCTAAAATAAATTGGGTAAGGGATGGTGATGATGGTGGTGGGGAGGGCCTTTTTTCTCCTGGGTTGAATCTGGCCTGGTGTGTACCAGGCTTGTCCCCAGTTTTGGCAAGGCACCCCCTGAGCTCAGAGTTCTGATGCCTTCCTGGTAGGAATGGAGTTGCTTTTTCTGGCCAAGGGCCAGGCTGTGAAAGAAGCCCGTGGTGTATGTCCCCCTGGGGTGGCAGTCCAGGGGTGCAGTAATTATCACGGACACTCACTTTGAGTTTTTTTGGCATCAAGGTCACTGCATCATGTTGCGCTTTTTTCCTACCTCCCTCTAGGGTGGGCCTTTTGGCTAGCAACAGAGGAATTGTTTTCCTGGACGAAGGCCTGCCATGGTACTGCACTTATCTTTTTTTCTTTCCCTTTCCCTTTCCCTTTTTCTTTTTCTTTTTCTTTTTCTTTTTCTTTTCATTACTAGGTGCAGATTCTTGGGCCTGCCCTGAAAGTCTTGGGA